>NC_057800.1:390736445-390762286 GCF_018294505.1 Triticum aestivum | reverse complement strand
CGCTTCGCCGTCGCCGCACCGAGCCGCGCCGCTGCCTGCTCGCCTCGCCGCTGCCGCGCTGCTCGCCACGCCGCCGCACTTCCCTCGTCGGAGCTGCGCCGCCCTCGCCGGAGTCCATCGCTAACCGCCGCTGCCGGTTTTCGAAGAAAAACCGCTCGAACCGGTACAAACTGACCCGGTTTTGTTTTAGGTTTTCTTTTAGCTCGGTTTTCTTTGTTTTGATCGGTTTATTTGTTAGGTTTAGTTAGTTAGTGGATGTTCATCCGTTAGTACTCAGTAGCGAACGGTTTTCGTCTTATAGGCTTCTGCAGCGAACGTTCACTATTTAGTCTTTTCTTTTCTTCAGTTTTCAGCCAGGGACCCGTTTGTGAATAACTTATTTGCAGAATAGCCCCTGATCTTCAAAACACCGTAACTTCTTACTCGTTTATCCAAATCCAACGAAACCAACGCTCACGTATTCGTTATGATCTCCTCTATCCATTAATCCAACTCATACATGTTTTTGAAAAGTTTAAAATTTGAATTAGATCAGATTTGAATTCAAACTTCGTTTGATCATAACTTGAGTTTCGTAGCTCCGTTTGAGTTGATTCTTTTTGCACATCGAAGCTCTTGACCTAAACATTCTAATAAGGCCAAATTCACATAATTTTGGTACTGTTAGAAATTGTTTTATGTTGCAAGAGTTATTTGCTTGGTTTTGAAGTTTTTTGAATCGTTTTGTTCGTTCTTTCTGATCTTTGAGTGATTGCTTATGTGTGCTTACTATTGCTTGCTTACGATAGATTGACCGGAGCATGATGAGTAGAACTATCAAGAGTTTTGAGTGCGAATCATCTTCATCAACATTGCAGGCAAGTTCACACTTTGATCATATCCTCTTTCATACCCAGTTTTTATTGCATTAGATCAAACCTCAAACATTGCATGATTAGGATCTAGTTAAATTGTGGGTACTGGGAAGTAGTTGATGAGGTAGGAACCTATTGCCCTGCATTCAAACCTTGGGAGTTACTTTTACGTTATGTTTACATGGCCATGCTATGCTCGTAGACGTGGATTGGGTTTTGAGAGTATCCATGACAGATGTGAGATTGTTAATTAATGGTTTACTTAAGGTGGCAACTTAAACACACATTTGGGTGGATTGAGGCACCTGGTTATTCTAGGATTGCCTGTCTAGGCACCTGGGTAATCCAGGACTTGCCTGTTTTCTTTTGGACCGCCACCCAGGCTCAAAGGGATCATGAGACTATTCATACTAGAAACTTCCGTTTGCAGCCACAAGCTATTATGGGCTCTAGCATAGTTGACTAAGTCGTGCGAACTCTTACAGTGGTAGATCAGCAGATGTAGGGGATGTAGGTGGTACGGTCTACCCGATCGTAAGGTGCTAGTGCTTCTGAAAGACTATGTCTCGATCATCCGTCTTCTCAAACACCATGTAGTGCGAGAAACCAAACGGAGGCGATCGAGTCTTGTGGGGAAAAGTGCGCAAACCTCTACAGAGTGTATAAACTAATCATGGTTAGCCGTGTCCCCGGTTATGGACATCTTGAGTATCTAGTACTTGGATTATCATGTGAATCTCATCATGTTACTTTAAATTGATTTTGTTGGGTTTAATGATGTTACTTAATTGGGATTGAGAATGCTGTCAACCATTCTCAATGTTCAACAACCACCATGATAGTTAAATAAAAATTTATTCCTTTGCAGTAGGGAAAAATTGGCTTTTCGCAAAAACATATAACCATAGAGCTTTTCCACCAGCCATATATGCATGTAGTGATAGCCATTGTTCATCATTCTCCATGGTGTGAATTTGCTAGTACATTCAATGTACTGACCCGTTTCGGGCTGCAACGTCTCATGTTGCAGGATATCTTACGGCGAGTAAGTGATACGTTAGGGTTACGATTTCTACACTCAACTTCGCCGTTGGTGTTGATGGGAATCCACAACCTTGTTACTTCCGCTCTATTTGGATTGAGGTAATGGTATTTACGTTACTTTATACATGTGATTTACCTCTGTTATAAATCCTTCGAGTACTGTGTGTGTCAGCATACCCATCTAGGGATGGCACTTAAGCACAGAGACTTGATCCATTCGGGTCAGGTCGCTACATTGAGATGCCTGGTTTTCAAATTCTTGTAAATCCAATTTTTTTCCCATTTGGGACAGGTTTGGGTATATTCTTCTCACAAACCAGAGCTTCTCACAACAAGCATGATAGTTTTGATAGGGAATGTCCCACCTTTGGGGACGAAACGATTTCCATTGCCTCTTATTGCTTTCAAATTTTTTCTTGTGCCAACAGAGAACAACAGGAGTGTCGTGTCAATTTTTGTGATTTTCAGGGTTCGTTTGGACATTTTTATGCATTAACTAAGTTTTCATTGTATTTATGTGCATAATTCAAATTTGAACTACATGCACCTACTCTAGTGCATATAAATTGGTTGAAAAATCAAATCTATGTCCTTGGGTGCATGCTTAGGTCCCATGCAAGAAATGGGAATGAATTTCAAACACTAGGGCACCGTTGATTGCTGGCAAAACATTGAGATTCCTGGTTTTTAAATTCTAGTAAATCCAAAACTCGTTTGAACTTCCTGAAACTTGGCATGCTATCATGGAGTGGCATCAACATGTCGTGGTAAAAAATTTGTCCCATTTGGGGTAGGTTTGGGTATATGCTTCTCACAGACCAGAGCTTCTCACAACAAGCATGTTGGTTTCGATAGGGAATGTCCCACCTTTGGGGACGAAACGATATCCATTGCCTCTTATTTCTTTCATATTTTCTCTCGTGTCAACATAGAACAACATGAGTGTTGTGTCAATTTTTGTGATTTTTCTGGGTTTGTTTGGACATTTTTATGCATTAACTGAGTTATCAACGCATTTATGTGCATAATTTAAATTTGAACTACATGCACATGCTCCGGTGCATATAAATTGGTTGAAAAATCAAATCCGTGTCCTTTGGTGCATGCTTAGGTCCCATGCAAGAAATGGGAATGAATTTCAAACACTAGGGCACCGTTGATTGCCGACAAAACGTTGAGATGCCTGGTTTTTAAATTATAATAAATCCAAAACTCGTTTGAAATTCAAGAAACTTGGCATGCTATCATGGAGCGGCATCAACATGCCATGGTAAAAATATTGTCCCATTTGGGGTAGGTTTGGGTATATGTTTCTCACAAACCAGAGCTTCTCACAACAAGCATGATGGTTTCGATAGGGAACGTCCCACCTTTGGGGACGAAACGATATCCATTGCCTCTTATTACTTTCAATTTTTTTCTCATGTCAACATAGAACAACAGGAGTGTTGTGTTAATTTTTGTGATTTTTCGGGTTTCGTTTGGACATTTTTATGCATTAACTGAGTTTTCAATGCATTTATGTGCATAATTGAAATTTGAACTACATGCACATGCTCCAGTGCATATAAATTGGTTGAAAAATCAAATCTGTGTCCTTGGGTGCATGCTTAGGTCCCATGCAAGAAATGGGAATGAGTTTCAAACACTAGGGCACCGTTGATTGCCAGCAAAACGTTGAGATGCCTGGTTTTTAAATTCTAGTAAATCCAAAACTCGTCTGAAATTCATGAAACTTGGCATGCTATCATGGAGCGGCATCAACATGTCATGGTAAAAATTTTGTCCCATTTGGGGCAGGTTTGGGTATATGCTTCTCACAAACCAGAGCTTCTCACAACAAGCATGATGGTTTCAATAGGGAACGTCCCACCTTTGGGGACGAAACGATATACATTGCCTCTTATTGCTTTCAATTTTTTTCTCATGTCAACATAGAACAACAGGAGCGTCGTGTCAATTTTTGTGATTTTTCGGGTTTCGTTTGGACATTTTTATGCATTAACTGAGTTTTCAATGCATTTATGTGCATAATTGAAATTTGAACTACATGCACATGCTCCAGTGCATATAAATTGGTTGAAAAATCAAATCCGTGTCCTTGGGTGCATGCTTAGGTCCCATGCAAGAAATGGGAATGAATTTCAAACACCAGGGCACCGTTGATTGCCGGCAAAATGTTGAGATGCCTGGTTTTTAAATTCTAGTAAATCCAAAACTCGTCTGAAATTCATGAAACTTGGCATGCTATCATGGAGTGGCATCAACATGCTGTGGTAAAAAATTTGTCCCATTTGGGGCAGGTTTGGGTATATGCTTCTCACAAACCAGAGCTTCTCACAACAAGCGTGATGGTTTTGATAGGGAACGTCCCACCTTTGGGACGAAACTATATCCATTGCCTCTTATTGTTTTCAATTTTTTTTCTTGTGTCAACATAGAACAACAGGAGTGTTGTTACAATTTTTGTGATTTTTCGGGATTCGTTTGGACATTTTTATGCATTAACTGAGTTTTCAATGCATTTATGTGCATAATTCAAATTTGAACTACATGCACATGCTCAGTGCATATAAATTGGTTGAAATATCAAATATGTGTCCTTGGGTGCACGCTTAGGTCCCATGCAAGAAATGAGAATGAATTTCAAACACTAGGGCACTATTGATTGCTGGCAAAACGTTGAGATGCTTTTTTTTTAAATTCTTGTAAATCTAAAACTCGGCTGAAATTCATGAAACTTGCCATGCTATCATGGAATGGCACCCGACATGCTATGGTATTTTTCATGTCCTTTTTGAGAGAAGGCGCACTCGAATAACAACCAAGAAAGGCATTTTGAAAAAATAGCTGCCACTTTAATATCTCAAACGGTTGTATAATTCAAATCATGCATGTTCTGTTAACCGTTCACGTGATGCCACGTGTCTTTGTTTTAATGGCTATAGGAGGGCCGTGCGGACATCTGCTTGAACTTGACTGAATGGGAAGCGTGCGGGCGGAGTCCGGTGCACGGGCTGACTGAAAAGCGTGCAAGCTGTCCTCCAATGCGCAGGCTCACCAGGAAGCGTGCGAGCTGTACGCTACGCAGGCTCACTGGGAAGCGAGCCCTTTGACTACCATGGCCGCCCGCTTTCCTCTCCATTAATGGCGCCCGAGCCGCTGTTTAGTACGGGCGGCCTTACTATTCTCCTCCATTTCCCTCCCTCTCGTAGACCTCCACCAATGCCATGGCGCAGAATGATCATCTGCCACTAGTCTTCAAGTTTGCTGAAGTCGACTCTGAGCCAGAGGAGATAGAAAATAAGGAGGAATGGGGCCTCATGGACATGGCCCAGAATGAGCTGGCCGCGACAGTTGCTGCCCCCGCTCTCGTCCTAGCTCCCATCCCCGCGCCCACGCCAGCGACCATCCCCGTAGCATTGACGGGTTGGTCGCCGAGCACTATCGCAGAGTTGGAAGACGCGGGCGTCAGCGAGGTCTCTGCGGACCCGCGCGAGCTCTTGAACATGCCAGCGTCAGCGCCCGTGCCCGTGCCCGTGCGCACCCCTCCACCCACCATGGCATGGCCCCCCACGCGTTTGGCTGCACCCGCCGTGCCTGTGCCCGTGCCCATGCGTGCCCCTCCACCCACCATGGCGCCGATCCCCGTGTGTTTGGATGCACCTGTCGCGCCCATGCCCGTGCCTGTGCATGCACCCCCTCAGCAGCATGGGACGATGCCAGTGACCGCTACCTCTCAGCGGCACCAGTTGCCGTCCTCCCGCGCCCCGCCCATCGATCGCGCGATGACATGATGTTTGATTTACAAGTGAAGAACATTTTGTGCTGCCTTGAAGACTTCAACAACGGCGTCCCGGAGGATGACAATTACAATGACGGCGTAGCACGCCGCCTCCGCCATCGTCGGAAATAGTTCTTTTGGCGGTTTAATACTGCATCTCGAATTCTTGATCATATGAATATAAATTCGTAGTGTGACTGAATGAAAGATATGGTTTGAACGAACTTGCGTTTTTCTCTCTTAATGTACAGACTTATCAAACGATTTTCTTTTGAAAAAACATCAATGGTTTTTAAATATAAAACACTCATCGCAAACGTTTTAGTTAGAACACCCATACGCAAAACGATAGCTTTCCCAGGAAGCCAAGGGAAAATGTGACGAGCACGATTTCTGTATCCCTTCAACGCAAACGGTTGTTTTGCATGACCCGTGTGCAACCACGTAGAAACAATTGGGTAAGATTTGCATCTGTCATTTTGGATATGTTTCCATTTGTCAAACTGGAAAGATTGACATTTGTTTATCTAGTAACATTGCTATTTGTCAACCTTGTAACACTGTGATTTGTCAAAATATGCAGCTAAAAATCACTAGCACTATCTAATTTTTGCAACTAAAATCACTAGCACTGTTCATATGGACACCACTAGCAGGTGTGAGTTGATGGACGCATATGCAAATGTACCATTGATTACATACAACAAGTCATCAACCCACAACGACAATGAGGATACACGTTGGATTATAGATCATTTCCAACAAAACATTCTAGTAAAGTAAAGTTTTTCTCACACAACAAATAACAAAGCGATGAAATGAAATTCAGCTCAACCACTCGTCAGCGTTGGGAACGCTTGCTTTGAACCAGAAGTGATTCTCTGGGAAGGGCCAGCTACTGTCAATCACGAGACCAACGCAGGACTGATCATCTAGCCTGAAGCAGCCTATGTCAGGACCCATATTGGGATGGTAGGGAAGCATAGCAATGTCTGAGGTATAGATACAATTGCTTCTCATAAATGGTAGTAACGTTGTGTCAACAGCAGCTGGATCGCCTTTCACCATGATTGGATAGTTTTGCTCAAGGAAGAGCAAGTTTCCTCCAAGAGTATCAATACTAAACCAGGGAGAAGGTGTTGGCGCTAGCATAGTAGTATCCATCCTGAATACCCTGCAACGGATGTTGGAATAGGTCCGGAGAGTGCGACCATGGGAGATAACACCTGCTTCCTTAGTCACGTCAGTGGTGCCCTGTATACAGACAAGAAGAGGTGATCCATCAGAATAAGTTGCCAGGCGCCATTGAGTACTCCTGTATGTGTCCTCATGCATGCTCGTGATCATCTGCATCGTCATCTCCCCCTTGGTTATAAAAAATTTCAAGTATAGGTGGTGGAATGTTCATAGGACCTTGGAAACACAAGAAGGTTAATTAGTAAGGGAAACTAACTAACCCGCATGCATGTGGATGAAACAATTATAATCACGGTGGAAGACAAACGTACCAAAAGCATAAGGATTCCATGCAAAACCAGTGCCACGAGTGGTGGCAGCAAACACAAGACCCTCGTATTGAATTGCATCACAGTACTCATCTGTGTATAGAAACTGATTTTTGAGCAATATCCATTGAGTCAAACCTTGAAGGACGGCATCAAGCTTGTCGAAGATAGCGACAACACAAGCATTCCTATAACCCCAAGAGCGGTTGGGAACTCGACAAATTGCTATCTTCTGTAGACGACAGTCACCATGATCGTAGTTGAACGTACGTAGAATACCGGTGTGCTCAACCTCTGGGCAGTCTGAGATTTTTGGAAGTGGAACCCGGTGACGAGTGTACACGTTCACAAGTTCCCACTCGCACTTGTACCCAATATAAACAACCCAATCTCCATTTGCGCCTGCCCAATCCTTACCCTCAAGCGATGGCATCCTAACATCGCACGTATCATTATTAAGCGGCACCAACTTGCACAAGGTGAGGCCTCCGTCATCCGCGCACCAGTGAGTAGGGTCACGGTGAAGAAGATAGGGGAGATCAAACCGCTCCTGGACCCTTGGGTTCCTTGTAATGATGTTATTAGTTGAGCCGAGAATGGTCTTGAACGAACCTGCCATGCTAGCCGAGGTGATGACGTCGCACTGATCAGTGAGTTCCTCCACCACATCATCATTCAGATCAGGGCAAGAATAACAGGGTCATTTCCGACCTGTTCCCTCCATGGAGAAGATGATCGAACAATGGCAGAAGGAAGGGTGAAGGCAAATGGAGTAGGGAGGAAGAGCGTACGATGGTAGTTCCAAATTGAAAGGCAAAGGCGAAGAGTCGGTGGACGGTTGCCACGGTACACAAAGAGGCGCCCCGGCCTACATAGACGTCCATTCATAAATTGTACAAAAGGACTCACCGTCGTCTCACTAACATGTTGGAACAGGACCACATGTCAATGAAGAGGCTAGTGGGGAGCGGATGGTTGCCATAGAGGTCACACACTGACGACAAGGCCATCCTGTCAGACCTAGCGCCCGCACGGGATGGCTTCTGTCCCCCACATGAGCGAAGCCACTGAGGTCCATTTGGGGTCGTGAGTTGGAGTTGGCCTTACAAGTGGGACCGCAGTTGAGGAAACCGACTATCGGCAAACCCCCACCTCGCCCGCCGCGCGATGGCTAAGTTATAGAAACAACGAGGTTGAAGAGATAGTTGTAGCACGGACTCCAAGAAATATGGTGTTAGATGGAAGTCGTGCTTGTGGTGTGTGTCGTACTCCTGGACGTGAATGCTTGTTCTGGCCCATGCCACCCTAGGAGTACTGTATATCGAGGATCCAAGGTGCTGGTTACGTACAGCGAACACATTAACATATGGCCCACCTCACACTGTGGCCAAATTTCCTGGAGTCTGTGCTAGGTTAAAAAGTGTTGTTTGTGAGGGTGGGTGGCTGGTCTCAAGTTTAAAACTTGTTGTATTACGTATACATAGACGTAGAGATAGTGCAACAGTTTTGAAAGTTTGAACCCAAACATCGGAATGCAATTTCTACTGGACTCATCTGAGGACCTAGGATGATGGGATTCACAGCTACAGTAAAAACACCCTCCCGATGCGCGAAGCATGTGAAGCTAGTACAAATAGTAGTAGTACTATTGCTAGTTTCAAAAAGTACTACTATTCTTGATTGGACTCATCCGATAACCTGTTGCAATGCACGTACAATTATGTATTCGAAAAATATTTTGTTTCCTCATCGCAACACCCACTCAGAGAAGCGACTCGAAAGCCATTCATAAATTTAGTAAGTCTATCACAGGCATATCATTTTATTACATACAACAGGTCATGAGCCCACAACGACAACAACGATACATTCTAGTAAATTTAGTAAGTTGTCAGAACCCCGATTCCAAGTCACATCGATCTAGCCGGTAACACCTCATATCACTTTGCGGCCTCATGCACGGTATTCCCACGGGTGTCGCCTTACCATGGCCCGGGACCGTTTGCGCCTTTTGGCTCACATATATGATAGTGTCACTAGCATCCATATGACAGAGAACCTGGGCCGACATGACTAGTCATGAACCCAAAGTGGCACTAACTTACGGGGACAGGCATACATGAATCAACATCGAGCATGTCGGTCAGCAGCGTGCGAATCCGGGCTGTAGCACTGGGCTAACAGGACTCCGGTGTACCGGGCTGTAGCAGGCTAGGCAGGACTTCGGATGTCACCGCGTGACATTTCCCCGAAGGGACAGACACATGAACGAAGTGAATCACATGCCGGCCAGTCAAGTGTTCCGGAGCAGTAGTGCTGGGCTAGTAGGACTCCGGTGAACTGGGCTGTAGCGGACTACTATGGCTAATGGAAGCACAAGACTACATTTCCCCATAAGAGAGGCTACCAATGATAAACAACTAGGTTGTCGGATCCCACACATACCAAGCATTTCAATCATACACACAATATGCTCGATATGTGTAAATATAACATGGCATCACAACATAACTCTACGACTCAAGTATTTATTCATTAGGCTCCGAGGAGCCAGGTATTACAAACATGGGTCTCATGACCCAACATACGGAGCATACAAGCAACAAGCACATGCGGAAGCTTAACTTGTCTGAGTACAGACAACTACAAATGAAGAAGGCTCAGAAGCCTGACTATCTACAAGACCCTCCCAAGGGTACAAGAATCGTAGCTGAGGTAACAAGCTAAACGTTGAAGTCCATGCGGAACTACTAGTGAGACTGAAGTCTCTCTACAAAAACATAAATTAAGCAAACGTGAGTACAAATGTACCCAGCAAGACTTACATCAGAACTAGCTACATATGCATCGGTATCAACAAAGGGGTGGAGGAGTTTAACTGCAGCAAGCCAACTTTGACTCGGTGGCTATCCTAAACTACGACCGCAAATAACTCTTTTGAGGTGGCGCACACGAGTCCACAAATTCACCATATCAATACACCACTATGGATCCGCTCCCGTCTTCCTACGAGAACGCCATCCATAGCACTCACGCTTATCTTGCGCATTTTAGAGTATCCACTTTCACTTGTCTATGAACTATGCAAGGGGTCCAAGTTTCCATATCCGAGGAATCCGGCTATTCGAATAGATAATGATAACCCTGCAGGGGTGTACTTCTTCACACACGCTCTCGCCACTTACCACCATGTACACATCGTGTATCTCGACAACCTTCAAGCAAAAGCCTGGCGAGGGAGTCGGCCACGACCTGACTAACCAACAAGTCTCTAGTCTAGGTTTATCGCCTATTCGGGTTCCATCCGCAAGGAGATCCGGCCAGGGTGTCGCTCACGCCCCCAAACGATGTGAGCAGGGTTCCCAGGCCCACCATCCCAGTGCCACTTGGTACACCGTGCCACTGTGCCTAGTCTGTCCCAAGCCCACCTATACCGAGTGCCACTTGGTAGACTACTAACACTACCTACAAACACCAGAAACTAGTTGCAACTCCTGGACAGAGATCAGGTTGATTAATAAGTCGGGAGAGCTTGGAGCGCCCGGAGCCCAATGTGTGGTAGTAACTGTTCATGGATCACAAACACATGACTCGGTTCCTGAGGACGGCTGCAATGAGACAACCACCATGTACTCCTACATGGCCTCTCACCGCTACCTTTACCAAATCGTGTTCACACACTTAGCTCTCAACAGTAGGACATGTTCACAACTTTCCAATTCATCCCCGATGAATCAGACCTGACACAACTCTAAGCAATAGCAGGCATGACAAACAAGCATGAACGAGTAGGCACATCAGGGCTCAAACAACTCCTACTCATGCTAGTGGGTTTCATTTATTTACTGTGGCAATGACAGGTCATGCAGAGGAAAGGGGTTCAACTACCGCAGCATGTGACAGTTGAATCGTTGTTGTCCTAATGTAGTAAAAGAGAGCAGGAGCGAGAGAGTGGGATTGTATCAGAATGAACAAGGGGGTTTTGCTTGCCTGGCACTTCTCAAGATAATATAGTTCTTCATGGGAGTCATCAATCACGTCGTCAGAAACATCGCCGACTGAGAGGGGACGGTTACCGGCAAACAGAGAAGGACACAATCAATGCAATGCAACAATATGATGCATGAATGTGACATGGCAATATGCTGTTGATTGGCCTAATGCAACTAGCAACAAGTTAAATGGAGTTGGTTTGAACACTAGGTTCAAATTCAAACTCCATATGTGCTTTCTTAAATGCCATTGAATTGAATTGTCCTAAACAGAGGGCATAAGTTGCTCTAACATGCATGCAAATGGTACAGATGGATAGACTGGATTTTTCTGATCATTTTTCATATATAATTTATCTTATTTGGAGTTATGGTTGAATTTCTATGATTTTTCAAAGTTTGCAACATTTTCTGAGATTTCCAAATCATTTTTGAATTAGAAATATTCCAGAAAATGCTTACTGCGTCAGCATGACATCAGACTGACATCAGCAAGTCAGCTAACCAGTCCAGGTCAAACCTGACGTGTGGGGTCCACACGTCAGTGTAACAGGGCAAGAACAGAGGCTGACCAGTGGGGCCAGGTCAACGTTGACGTGGCAGGGTCAACTGACAGGGGGACTGGCTGGTTTAATTTAATCTAAATGGGGAATAAATCACACAGTTAATTAGGGAATGGGCCCATTGTCAGTTGCACATGGTTTAGTTAGCAGGGTGATTAGCCCCTAACTAAGAGTGCCACGTCATCATCACCGGATCTATGCCGGCGATGACCAAACCGACGGCGAGAGCTCGCCCGGCTTGCGTTAGGGACGTCAGTTCATCGTGCTGCTGGCACAAAGGAGGGGCTCTCGCTCGTCCGCATCCAAAGGACCGGACGGGAGGCCGCGGGGTGGCCGGAAACGATGCCGGCGACGACCTCGCGCGGCGGCGCACACACGGGCTCATCGGGGAGGAGGCTACGGAGAACGGGGGAGCAAACTGAAGATTTCTACGGCCATCTGGGAACACTAGGAGGACGGTAGCGTCCTCGGGATCTACTGGTTCGAGCTCTGGACTCGTCGGCGACACGGTCGACGACGGTGAGCTCTCGGTGCTCATGGGGAAAGCGCTACAGGAAGAAATCGACGATGATTCTAGGGGGAAAACGATGTTGTGCTCACAGTGAGTTCGTCGGCAGTATCAACGGGCTCGGGGAGGCGTCTGCGACGGTGAATTGACCACGGGGATCACCGGACAGAAGCGGTGATGAAGACGACGGGGGCGGCGTTCTGCTGCTCCTGGAGTTGCATGCGTCGACAAGGAGAAGAAGAGTGGGACGGCGGAGCTCGGGGATACGGTGGTTGGACGAGGGGGTCTCGGTAGCCACGGTGGACGGCGACGGTGGTGACGGGCGTGCTCGGTCGGCGTGAGAGAGCGTGACAGAGGAGGGGAACAGGGGAGAGGGAGAGAGCGAGCGGGTTCAGACGGCTCCAGGGGGTCGAGTGGCATCTCAGGGGAGGCCGGGGGCAAGCAAGCAGAGAGGAGGTGGCCGGCGCATGGGCGCGCGCGGAGACCACACGCCCTCCTGCCTACTAGCAGGAGGTTGAGGACAGTGCGCAGTTGGGCTGGGCCAGCTGGGCTGGACAGGTAAGCCAGGTACAGTGCCCTCTCTTTTCTTTCTGTTTTTGTTTTCTATTTTCTTTGTATGTTTTGATTTAGTAAAATACTAAACCACTTGATAAAATGCTGAAAATAATTGTGGGTACTTGTGAAATTATTTCCAACAGCCCTCAAGTACTTTCAGAATTATTTGGACATGTAAAAATATTTAGAGTATCTTAATGTCCAAGTGCAAATATTTACGGATTAATTCAATAATCCAGAAATGACCTAGAAATATGTTCATCACTTTTGGCAGAGGTTCTAGACCAGTTCAAAATGATGAACTTTTCCAAAGGCATTTTGGGTTCATTGAAAATGAGTTTTATTTGAACCTAGTTGGATTCATTTGTGCTAGGGTTTGGATCAATCCCCGTTTCAAGTTTAAAAGCAATTTAAACATGATGCAACACATGACTAGCTAGCCCAGAGCAAACCAGAACTAGGGATGTGACATAAGTCCTTCCATCGATATGTCTATCTCGATATCTCTCAGGGTATCCTCTATCTGGCACACACCTTGTCACTCAATCTCCCACCCATGTAGTCCCATCACGATCTCCATGGGATCTCTCTATGACAAACATACACTCTCTCCTCCCCATGTCTGCATTTTCTTCATACGTCTCTCTCCCTTGTTTGTCAGACCCCTCTTGGCCATATGCTAGGGGTCTTCCACTCTCGGTTGTAAAAAACCACACACTATCTCCTCACCTTGCTTCCGCTGTCGAAGATGCATGTGTGATTTGTATGCATAAGACACACGCGCTTTTTCTCTACTTTTATCGTGTGTTGTCCATGTCTCTTTCACACACACACTTTTTTCAGTACCTCTTTATATGTCACACACTCTCTCTAGTTAGGTACTCTCTCACATCCATAAGCATATGGATGTTTTGAAAAGTCAAACCTCAGAAAAGGTTGACCAGGTATATGTGGAGAAAAACATTTACATCTGGAACAATCATTAGATTCATCACAACATGTACTTACTTCATACTATCATTTATCTTTGGTATTGTAGATATAAGTAATTTCTTCATAAACTTGGTCAAAGTTTCAAAATTTTGAATTTAAAAAAAATTGTTGGCACTACATTATCGAACGAATGGAGTAGCTCTTTCTCTCTCTACTATCTCTCACGGGCCTACCCTCTCACTCAAACTCTATATCGACAGATTATACGGTCACTGTGTCAGTGTATAGCTCCGTGTATTGTTTAGTTGACCAGTCAACCAGTCCACATGCTGCCTTGTCAGCTCATGTTCTCTATCTTCGTGTGCTTTCCCATGTGGTAGTGGGTGATAATAAGTAAACTAGAGGCCCATCTAACACGCGGTGAAGTAAAAAAAGTTGAAACCACTTGGGGTAGCACCCCGCACGCTAGTAAATTGAGGGCACACTTCTTTTGCATGAAGGACACACTCGTGCACAATTCACCACTGCATGGCGGCATGCCCAAAAGGACGCACATGCGCACACCCAGCAGGCCAGCACACAACACACACCAGCACACATGTACACCGGCGTCGCTGCCGGCTGAGATGGATGGCGAGGAAGCTAACAAGCGGAGGCAGCTCGAGCCAAAACCACATCCGGCGAGCCTGGACTACATCAACAACCTTCCTGACGACATGCTGCTCGTCATCATTGGCCTCCTCCCCACCAAATCTACCGTGCGGACCACCCTGCTCTCCCGGCGGTGGCGCCCCCTCTGACGCCGCATCCCCCTCAACCTCACCGTCGACATCTACCTTTGTGATGGGGATTGCAAACGCATGGCCATAGTATCCAAGATCCTTTCATCGCACCCTGGGCTAGCCAGATGCCTTGACATCCGCATGTTCAGTACCAACTGCAAGGTCCAAGCCATGTTCGACGAGTGGTTCTTATCCCCCGCCCTAGATCAGCTCGAGGAGCTCAGCTCTGAAGCTGGACGATGTCTCTATCTGCCACTGTCCACACTCTGCGTCACGCCAACGCTGCACCGTGCCAGCTTTAGCTCCTGCTATCTTCCCCAGATTAATGTTGCGCCCGCCCTTCTTGTCCCTCAACTCAAGTAGCTCGACCTCTTCGACATTGGCATCTCGAAGAAGGCTATGGAGAACCTGCTTCGCAACTGTACTGCGCTCGAGTACCTTTGTCTTGAGCAGTTCCACGGGTTCATTAGCCTCCACATCGCCTTGACGAATCTCGGATGGATTTATGTGTCTTGCTGGCCCTGCAACAAGACATCAATTGGGAAGAGATCACTCCAGCTGTTCCACGTTATGGTCATTGACAATGCGCCTTTCCTTGAGAGATTGCTTATATCTGATCTGGAAGGTCCAACGAAAATCAGGGTCACTGACACATCGAAATTGACAGCGTTGGTGTACTCGCCTGCCAAATTCTCCGAACTCTTTATTGGATCCGTAATCATTCAGGTACATCACTCATCTTCTTCTCCGTCTTCTTGAAATTCACATTTTAAAATTTCTTCTTGATGTATTTATGATTGTCATCCAGAAAATGATTCCCACAAGCTTGACCCAGTGAAGATCTTGGCAATAAAATCTATCGGCCCCAATCTTGATCAAGTTGTTGGATTCCTTACATGCTTTCTGTGCACGGAGAAGCTACTCATAGAGGTGAAACTTCTTTCCTATTAGTAAACAGTAATGACAACGTAGCTCAATTTTTTCGTAATTTTCCCAAATTACGATGACAAGCGTAGTGTTCAAAACTGCATCTACGCACTGCACTGAAAGAAATGTTTTTAGTATTTTTTCTCAAGTGATCACCTGCATCGTTTTTGTTGTTGTACTACTCTAGTAGCCTAGGCTAGTCATAGTGGAAAGTAACTTAGACTAGTAACTCTATGGTTACCCTAAGAGCAAGTACTACCTCCGTCCAGGTTTACTCTTCCTATTTTGTAGTATCAAAATTTGACCATAGATTTAACTGACAAAATATTAATGTATGTCACTAAAAATTATATTGTTGGATTCGTATTTGAACATAATTTCAAATGGTATAATTTTTGGTGACATGCATTGGCATTTTCTTAGGTAAATCTATGGTCAAAATTTTACACTAAATACGAGGTAGTACAAAAGTGGGCTATAACGGCCCTCCACTATGTAGGTCAAAACACGTGCCAAATTCACTTGTGATGCATTTTGCATCGATGCCCCTCCATTGCTCACATAGTGCCCCAATCTGGATCACCTACTTTGCTCCGGTGCTAAATTAACTCACGCAACAAAAGAACACTTGCGTGGGAGAGGGAGAGGTCCGAGGCAATAAAAACACTTGTTTGGGAGAGTGAGAGGCTGGTGTAGTTGGTTTGATTGATTTGTTTATACATGTGGGTCTGTGTGCACAGCGGTGCCAACTCTCTCACATCGTGAGAGAGGTGCCAAAATCTTTTGATTTGACATCGATGCGTGTTATGTGGCATACTTTTGAGAAATATGGTATCGGCCACACAGTGGAAGGCAACAAATGCCCAAGCTCTTCACGTGTTCCTAGGTAAATGAGAGGAAAGAGAAAGAGTGAAAAAATATCTCTAGCTAGCCAACCCTATCGTATGAGCGAATGATATTGGTACCTCTTGATGACACGACAATCTTATACAGCTAGTTGCTCTAATATGTTCTCTTCTTTTGCAGATAAAAAAAGACCCGAAACTGAAAAATGTGCTGCACCATAACAATCTCATCGAATGCCTTGATCTCTAAGGGAGTCCTGGATTAGGGGGTGTTCAGATAGCCGGACTATACCTTCAGCCGGACTCCTGGACTATGAAGATACAAGATTGAAGACTTCGTCCCATATCCAGATGGGACTTTCCTTGGCGTGGAAGGCAAGCTTGGCGATGCGGATATTCAAGATCTCCTACCGTTGTAACCGACTCTATGTAACCCTAACCCTATCCGGTGTCTATATAAACCAGAGGGTTGTAGTCCGTAGGCAATCAACTCCATATACAACAATCATACCATAAGCTAGCTTCTAGGGTTTAGCCTCCTTGATCTCGTGGTAGATCTACTCTTGTACTACCCATATCATCAATATTAATCAAGCAGGACGTAGGGTTTTACCTCCATCAAGAGGGCCCGAACCTGGGTAAAACATCGTGTTTCCTGCCTCCTGTTACCATCCGGCCTAGACGCACAGTTTGGGACCCACTACCTGAGATCCGCCGGTTTTGACACCGACAATCTCCATCTTACAGAAATTGATTTGATCGACTAACGAGGTAGCACATCTGAGATTAAATTGGCCAGGTTCTTTGTTCCGGAGGCAAGTGTGCTCAAGGTAATGAGTTTTGGCGTTCTTTGGCACAACAATGAATGGCGTGTTGATCACCGCAAGCATCTAAGCCTAAATGACAAAGTCTCCGCAGAAGCTGGATTTGTTTTCGAAACATCAAGTGGATTTTAGTGATTTTCCCATTAGTGATTTTCCCATTCGTGATTTGTCAGGGCGGTGGACTTTAGTTTGTACGATAATGTTCCATTCACGTAAAGTAACGAAAGTTCTTACGTAAACTTCCCAGTAATTCCCTCTAAGTTGGTGCAACATTACTCCTAACATTTGTAATATCAGTTTGAAACTTGTAATATTGCCATATCCTATTCCTGCATTTTCAAAATCCTAGGAATCAAAGAAGTCATGAGTTGGTGATGATGTTGTGCCTGCCATCTTTCACCAATAGCCATCGGATCTAGATCTAACGCATACGAACCAAACTTCCATAGTTTTGCAAAAAGATGCCCGTAGTTGTTCCCTATTTACAAACAACTCCTTGTCTCTCACAATCAGCCTTATCTCCTCCCCACCACATCTAGAAGTCCATGGAAAAATCTGGCGCGATGGCCGCTGCCGGTGCCGTCCACCCCCAATCTTGGCATTCTGTGCAATGCACGGGCATCTACGCACGGAAAATTATGTCAAACACAGCTAGCTGTAAGCAGGCTAGCTCTACAACCATGATGATAGTGACTACAGACGGTGAGGCTGACTATTATTTGCCGAACACGGCGCCTACACTCAGGTGTCATCTCTGGCGCATGGTCTTGTTACTTCACTGTGAGGAGCAGCACATAATAATTTGACCAACGGGTAGTACAGTACTACTACATTGGTAGTACTACTACTAGTACTAGCACCACCGTCTGGATTTAGTAGTACTACCATGTCCATCTGGATTTAGTATTTGACTAGCAATATCTAGTAATGCATGTCACAAAAAATGTACTACTCCCTCTGTAAATAAATACATGGTGTATTGTTTTATTCCTTCCGGTAGATGGCTCAAATCTGAAGTCTCATCAATCAGACTACTATTGTACTCACCGAGCGCTCAGCTTGGTAAGCTACCAACAAAAAATTGCAATCAAGGACTACTATTGTACTCCCTCTGTACTGGTGCATTAGTCACATTATGAAAACCTAATAGTAATCCCAAAACTTTTAGGCGCGGTGCACTAACTACCCACCTTCCCTATTTTTCGCCATGAAAAAAGAAATCACCCAATACGAGACATGGGGTGCGTATGCATCCAATGACTTGAGACTACTCCCTCCATCTAGGTGTATAAGTCATCTTAGAGCAAGTGAAAAAGAGGAGTGGGCTCTCATGCAAGATCCTAGATATATGTGGACTTCTAGGCCGATACAATAAATATGAAGAAAGAGAGAGAGAGAGAAGATTAGAACAAGTAGTACTCTTATAGCCAGCCTTATAGCTAACCTTATTGTATGAGTGGCTACAAGTGATGACTCTATATGACATGGCAACATCATATAGCCAGCAGCTGGCTATACTATTAACCATGCTCTTAGGTTGTGCACCATGACCAAGACGAAGGGGAAAGCGAGAGAACTTAATGTCTTTTTGCCAATTAATAGCATTACATGCAATGAACTTATACTAGTGTCATGCATATGACACTAGTCTAAGTTACTACCTTCATAGTGCAAAGTAACATAGTAGTAGTGTCATAGATGGCTTCCTTTATTAGCTTGTAGACACATCTTTTCTTGGAAAACGCTATGTTACAGTAACATATTATGTTACTCTAAACACATCTCGCCTCATTAAATACATGCCACATAAGCAAACTTGTCTTGGACTGCAGTATGTTACTTGCTAAGTTACTCCCACTATGACTACCCTTAGCACAACATTTTTGGTTACATTCATTGACATATTATTAGTTAAATAAAAGGTCAAAACTTGGCGCAAAATGCAAAGGGGACCAATAAACCAGGAAACATCAAAGTTCTCTCATTTGGCCCCAACTAGAGGTCCGGTGAGATGACTATACTGCACCGTCACGGAGGGGGACACAGCTTCATTGACTTACAGCACTTGCCTTTGGGTGTATGACACATGGGCCCAACAGGTGGCTGGCCCACCTATCATACAGCCAAAGGTAGGTGCAATTAAGGCACCGGAGCTTAGTCCCACAGGGACGCAACTTCATTGACTTACTGCACCTGCCTTTGGTGTATGATAGGTGGGCCCAACTAGTGGCTGGCCCACGTGTCATACAGCCAAAGGCAGGTGCAGTATAGGGCCAAGGAGTAGATGGCCAACACACACGTCGCAAGATCAGTTGACTAGAAGCTAGACCCGTGGAGGCGATGAGCGCGAGCATCAGCCGACTGTGCCAGATGGTCCACAACGATGGCTTGCGGCTCGGCACCGAGGAACATCTCCAGGTCGTGCTTGAGGCCGCCAGGGCGAGAGGCCACTTGGAAGACAGCTTCATCTCCTTGTTCGATGAGGTCCTCGTCGGCTTCCTCGACAAGTTCACCATTGTTAAGAAGCTCGTGGACGACCTTGACGTATGCCTCCAGCCCACGCACCCAGGCTCTGCGATGCCCGCCACCCTCAAAGGCCTCTATGGTGACAACCTCTTCGACACACTGGTGGCCCTGCGACTGCCAGCCGTCGCGCCGGAGAATGTCCAACTCGAGGTCGCGCTCGTGGCGCAATGCCTTGCACAGCAGGACACCGCCAACATAATAACCCACGTCTACGCGCAAATTGTCCACAAGGACTACTACGTGCAAGAGGAGGACGATAGGTCGCTGGCCTTCTTGGACCGCAAGGCAACCTTGGACGGCATTGTTCATAAGCACGTTGAGCTCGCCGCCAACGCCACTTCTCCTCACACGTCAGTTGGTGACCCGGTGCACAAGGGCGTGAGGATGTCGTTGATGGATCCGTATGTATCTTTATCTTTTCGTCAAATCCATGTAGTAGTATATGGTACTACTAGTAATTATCTTACCTTTCGCATCAACTTCATAATTTTCGTACGTACTCCATGCATGAACCGCGCCAAAACCAAACTTCCCATTACTCTAGGGAAAATCATTATTTCTATCTATCGGAAGCGCCATGGAGCAGAACCAAATTTTACAAGTTATAAGTTCAAAATGAAAAGCCTACTGTGTTCGCGTCACACCCCCACATGGTTGGTCCGACACACTGCTCAAGGGGAAATGCGTGTTGTGTTGCATTTTCACTTACAAGTGGGACCGCAGTTGAGCAAATCGACTATCGACAAACCCCCACCCTGCCCACCGCGCGATGGCTGAGAAAACAGGAGGGAGAAGAGATGGTTGTAGCATGAACTCCAAGAAAATTAGTGTCATATGGGACTCGTGTGGGTGGCATGTGCCGTACTGCTAGACGTGAATGCTAGTTATGGCCCATGCCACCCCACTATATCGAGCCTATATTGAGGTGCTGGTTACGTAGAACAAATTTCCTGGAGTCCATGCTCATCCCTCCTTTGTCTCTCTTCTCAGCCAGCCAGTAGACGCGGGGAGCCCATCGTCTGTTTGCTCACATGCGGTCCCACATGTTAGTGAAAACGCAAGAGGACCCATGGAACATGCACATCTTTCACCTCGACGTGCTGGTGATGAAAAACAAATCAAATAAAGAACTTCAGTGGCCGCTTTTGGAGTTACTCAAGAGTAGTAAGATTCTATTTACAGTTTAACCCAAGATGGACATCACGTGGCTTCAACTAGCACTCCATTTTCTTGCATGACACGACCTGGATGCTGGATGTCCCACGTGTCGGCAAAAGGAGGGAGAACTCGACCAAATCTTCTCCAAATTTAGATAGGAGGAGTAGGAAACACGACAAGCCCTGTGCCTACATCATACTATGTACAAGCCCACCTCACACAGTCATGTTATCACCATATTTCTCGGCCTCCGTGTGACACCTAGCTCTAGTTTATCTATCTAGAACAAACGATTGTGCTAGCATACTCCAATATTGGTTGGCTCTATGTGATGTGGCAACTTCATATAACCGGATGCTGGCTATACTACTACGGCACTAACACTCCAAGAAGTGAGTCGAAAACCATTCATAAATTGAGTTTATGACATGCATATGCAAATGTACCATTCATTACATACAACAAGTCATCAACACACAACGACAACGAGGATACATCACTACAAAAAACACACTTCCGTGATGATACGTGTTTGTCACAGTAGGTCACGTTTTCTGTCATGCATGTA
Organism: Triticum aestivum; assembly: GCF_018294505.1. Taxonomy (NCBI): domain Eukaryota; kingdom Viridiplantae; phylum Streptophyta; class Magnoliopsida; order Poales; family Poaceae; genus Triticum; species Triticum aestivum. The sequence continues at coordinate 390,740,918 of NC_057800.1, read as the reverse complement.
CATCCATGACGATTTTATGACAGAATCAAGATAGTCATACCTGTGCTGTCGTATAAGTGTTCCATGACATTACCAAAATTATCATCGCAGAAGTGTCCACTTCCATGACGATTAATGGCGCGTCATGAAAGTGCTTTTGTCAAGGGTGACCGACACATGGCATCCACCATAATGGGTCTCAGTTAAGCTATCGGGTCCGGTTTCGGATTCGATTACCCGTTAACAGCCCGGAACAATGGGGATTTTCCACAGGTAAAATTCTCATTGGCCAGAGGAAACACGTGTTGGCTCACCGTTGGGACAGTTGTCATCCACTCATTGGACAGGAGGCGCCTATGATAGGTCGACACGTGGCACAGCCCAACACTGGCCCATTCCGGTGAAAAAGGCCTCCCCGGTAAAAATTAGCAGGCCGGCCCATATAAGGCCTACTTGTGTCAGGTCCATTTAAGCCCACGGCCTATACGAGATGTGCCAATTTGGCCCATCAACGGCCCGTTAAAAATTTGACACCATTGCAGGCCATCGTCAGTTCGAGCCCGTTAACAACACGCTATATATTTGGGCTCAATATCGGCCTGATGTGATTTCGGCCTGTTAACGACCCATTCAAGGGATGGGCCAATTTTCGGGATGTACATCTTTCGGCCTTTTAGCGACACATTTAAGTGTTGGGCCAATTTCTAGCCCGATGTGTCTTTCAGCCTGTTGACGACCCATAAATGAGTTGGGCCATTTGTAGTCGAACCTGAATTTTGGCCTTTTAACGGCCCATGATCTTCATGGTCCAATACCAGCATGGTTTCTCTTTCGGCCTGCTAAAGGCCCACGACACAGTTGGGCCATTTACTGTATGACCTGACTTTCGACCTCTTAGCGGCCCATGCTCTTCATGGTCCAGTATGAGCTCGCTGTCTCTTTCGGCCTTCTAAAGGCCCACAGTATAGTTGGGCCATATGTAGCCCGACCTTAGTAACGGCCTATTAACGGCCCGTGAAATCAAATGGGCCCACCTGTTGCCCGCTTCGATGTCGGCCTGTTAGTGACCCGGGAGGTAAGAGGTTCGACCATTAACTTTCGGCCTGTTAACGGCCCATTAACTTAATGGGCCCACTAAAGTTCGTACATGTCTTTAGGCCCAATTAGATAATTTGAGCCCATTACGACGAGCAATTATGCATAGGACCAAAACCGATCAAGCAAAGGTACGACATACATGTTGCACATCTAGCATATATTACAGGAAATTACATCCACTGGGAAATCAAAGATTTATGACAATGTAAATAAATGAACAGAACCTAACGATCTACAATGTCACAATCTGCAACCTCAGCGCGGATGACACCCATAAGCATGTGGGCAAGTTCTTGCTACTTTGCTACACTGTCTCTGAAAACATTGATCAGTTCTTGTTGCACACGAATGTGCACCTCTGATTCCTCCACCATTTCCATCATTGCTTCAGCCATTAATTGGTTCACAAACATACATTTTTTCCATTGCATTCGAGACAGAGGAAACTGAATAGATTCTAATGGTGATTTTGGCAGGCTTGTATTATTGATAGTGGAGAGTGTCTCGACCACTGCATCATAACATAAATTAGGAGGGGAACCGAACAGATTAATCATGAGTTATTGCCATATTACCAGGCCTAGATTTATTGGAATGAAACAATGGGGTTGCCTTGCTGTTTTCAGAGTTTGTCTTCTTATCTTCAGCAGCCTGCACCAAATTAACACACCAGCATTGCTATCATTGGCCAGTTCAGATAATGGGAAAACAACATTGACACAATGAACGTTTGGGCAACTAGCCTACACCAAATTAACACAATATGGCACCGCTATCATCAACCAGGTAAGGTAATACGAAAGCAACATTGACAATATGAATGAATGGGCAACCAGAGCAGCACTACAATTCAGTAATGTGCATGATATGAGATAATACACTCATGCAGCTCAGTATGCAAAACTGCCAGGCAGTTTTCCTTACAGAAATCAACATTGGCACCTTTAACATTTTTCTACAGCTAATTTTAGATCAGATAAAGGTTGGATTCACACAGATAAAGAAAATACATGCTGATGTAAAAATATAGTGATATACAACAGGTACTTACATCAACATTGGAGCACAGAGAATTCCCGCAAGATATTTTCCTCGAATACGATCCCAATGGAGGAAGTCTTCTATCGTTTAACCTTATTTTCAAAAAGAGAGATGTGTAAGAAACATGTAGAAAATATGATCAGAATGCTATAAAATTTCATGATACAAGGATACGTGCACGCATCTTAGAATGGAGTTGACATATTTTTGCTGGACTGGAGCGGACTAGTTCTTTGGCCACTGGAATCTGCTTATTATCAGTGGGAGTTGGGTTTCTCTGTGCTGGAGCAGTATCTATGAAAACTGGAGTTGGTTTATTATCTCCTGGCGTTTGGATGTTTTGCAAAGACCTGGTTTGTAACCCTTCAGATTCTAACATACACGTCTTCCCCTTGCATGCCTTATATAGAAGAATGGTGCTTCAATTATAAAACATGCTACAACAGAGATGGAGTAGGTACCGAATGTAGCGACCAGACCTCAAACAGCCTGATCTCTGTGCTTCGGTGTCATCCCTGGATCAGTAATGCTGACACCACACAGTACTCGGAGGATTTATAACAGAGTAGCAATCACACACTTATTACATCGAGTGTCTCCATAGGGAACTTATTACAATAAATATGGCTTAAGGCCATTTAATAACGATAACAGTGGAAGGCTTGGAAGATAAGTGAGTCCATCAACTCTAACGGCATCACTTAGTATAGAACCACGACCTAAAAACTCCTTAATCATCGTCTGAAAAGTCTGCAACATTAACGTTGCAGCCTGAAACGGGTCAGCACATGGAATATGCTGGCAAGGTAACACATAGAGAACAATGGAATGAAACAGCTATACTATATGCATATTTGGCTGGTGGAAAGCTCTATGGTTACTGTTTTGCGAAAAGCCAATTTTTCCCAACTACAAAGGAATAAATTTAATTACTATCATGGTGGTTGTTAAACATTGAGAATGGTTGACAGCATTCTCAATCCCAATTAAGCATCGTCATTAAACAAAGCCCAACAAAATTAATTTAGAGTAACATGTTGAGATTCACATGATAATCCAGGTACTAGATACTCAAGATGTCCATAACCGGGGACACGGCTAACCATGATTAGTTTATTACACTCTGCAGAGGTTTGCGCACTTTTCCCCACAAGACTCGATAGCCTCCGTTTGGTTTCTCGCACTACATGGTGTTTGAGAAGACGGATGACCGAGACATAGTCTTTCAGAAGCGCTAGCACCTTACGATCGGGTAGACCGTACCACCTACATCCCCTACATCTGCTAGTCTACCACTGTAAGAGTTCGCACGACTTAGTCAACTATGCTAGAGCCCATAATAGCTTGTGGCTGCACACGGAAGTTTCTAGTATGAATAGTCTCATGATCCCTTTGAGCCTGGGTGGCGGTCCAAAAGAAAACAGGCAAGTCCTGGAATACCCAGGTGCCTCAATCCACCCAGATGTGTGTTTAAGTTGCCACCTTAGATAAACCATTAATTAACAATCTCACATCTGTCATGGATATCACTCACCCAATCCACGTCTACTAGCATAGCATGGCATAATAAGCAAACGTAGAAGTAACTCCCAAAGGTTTGAAAATAAACAGGTAATAGGTACTACCTCAACTACTTCCCATCCCATAATTTAATTAGATCCTAATCATGCAATGTGTGAGGATTAATCTAATGCAATAAAACTGGGTAGTAGGAAAGGTATGATCAAAGTGTTACTTGCCTTGCTGATGATCCGGGAAACCTAGTGATTCGAAGTAACAAGCGGTGCACTCCAGGTATTCTATCGCATACAAACAAACAAGCACACAATAAGTACACATCTAATGCACAGGTAAAACTCAAATAAGAGATCTAACCAAAAGGTTCAACTTATGAACTCCGGTTTGTAAAAAGAATCAAATCGAACGAAGCAACGAAAGTCAAATGGCGAAAGAAAACAACTTCGTTCTACTAATCTGGGTCTACGGCAAATTTTACAGTAGCAAAAACTTGTTCAAGTTGATTAAACGGATAGAGGGTTTCGAGACGAAACTCTAGGCGCTTGAATCGCCTGATTCCGATAAACGAGCGAAAAGTTATACTAAAAAGAAAATTGGATCAGGAATCGCGATCAGAAAAGTCGCGGATTAAATCCGAGAAAAAACAACAACGAACATTCGTTAGAATGAACGAACGGACAAACGCTCGCTATTTAAATAAATTGGAAAAACCGATCTATTTAAAAAACCGAAACTAAAAAAACGATGAAAAACCGACGAAAAAACCGAACGGTTTTTCAAGAAAAAAAAACTAGCGCAGAAATCGAGGCGGCGGCGGACCTCGGGCGGCGTGCGGCG
>NC_057800.1:390695863-390735976 GCF_018294505.1 Triticum aestivum | reverse complement strand
GGCGCTGGGACGGCTTGGGGCGGCTTGGGACGGGGCTAGGGTTTGGCTGGGCCTCTACCCTGGCTTATATAGCCTAACGGGCCGGGAGTCCTAGTCGGACACGGCCCTATGTCGGTTCGTTGTTTTTTCTAAATAATTACGCGCAGAAGAAAAATAAAAAGAAATACTAAATGGACTCCAAAAATTCCGAAATAAATTTTCACGGGTTTCTAAAATCAAGCCGCACAAGGTGAACATTTATTTGGGGCCTAAATGCAATTTTGAAAAACGCACATTTTTCCTAAATTCAAATAAAATAACGAAAAACTCCAAAATAAAATCTTATTTGACTTTATTATGAAATCCTCAATATTTCTTTATTTTGGGAAAGTCATTTTATTCCCTCTCTCATATTTTTGTAATAGAATTAATTGATGATAAAATAAATAAAATCAAATGATCCTATTCTCAAAATTTGAGAAAACTCAAATATGAAAATAATGAATTCCCCAACTCTCTCCGTTGGTCCTTGGGTTGTGTAGAAATTCTAGGATCAAAACCAAACGCAAATAAAATATAATATGAAATGATGATCTAATGTATAACATTCCAAATTGAAAATTTGGGATGTTACAAACCTACCCCCCTTAAGATGAATCTCGCCCTCGAGATTCAGGTTGTCTAGAAAATAGGTGAGGGTGGTCCTTGAGCAAATCTTCCTCTCGCTCCCAGGTGGCTTCATCCTCCGTTTGGTTTCTCCACTGAACTTTGCAAAACTTGATAACCTTGCTGCGAGTGACTCGGCTGGCAAACTCGAGAATCTTAATTGGTTTCTCCTCATAGGTCAAATCGTTATCCAACTGAATAGTTTCCAATGGCACTATATCTCTCAAGGGTATGTCAGCCATCTCAGTGTGACACTTCTTCAACTAGTAAACGTGGAACACATCATGAACTCCTGACAATCCTTCAGGCAATTCCAACCTGTAGGCCACTTCTCCCATACGCTCCAAAACTCGATATGGTCCTACAAATCGTGGCGCTAACTTTCCCTTAACTCCAAAACACTTTATTCCCCGAAGTGGAGATACTCGAAGATAAGCTCTATCTCCAACTTCGTAAACTGTCTCCTTCCGTTTAGAATCTGCATAACTCTTCTATCTAGACTGGGCTATCTTGAGCCTATCGCAAATCAATTTCACCTTATGTTCAGACTCCTTAATCAAGTCAGGTCCAAACAACTGGCGGCCTCCAACTTCATCCCATGACAACGGTGTCCTGCACCTCCTTTTGTACAAAGCTTCGAAAGGGGCCATCTTCAAACTGGTTTGGTAACTGTTGTTGTAAGAGAACTCTGCATATGGCAAATTATCGTCCCAACTAGATCCGTAATCTAGCGCACAAGCTCTCAGCATATCTTCCAAAATCTGATTGACTCTCTCGGTCTGTCCATCTGTCTGTGGATGAAAAGCTGTACTGAATTCTAGCCTGGTACCCAAAGTTTCATGCAACTGCTTCCAAAACTTTGAGGTAAACTGGGTTCCTCTATCTGATATGATACTCCTCGGAACTCCATGCAAACATACGATCCAGGTCATGTATATCTTTGCCAACTTAGTACTGGTGTAAGTGGTCTTTACCGGGATGAAATGAGCTACCTTCGTCAACCGATCGATTATAACCCAAATCGAGTCATAGCCTGAACGAGTCCTGGGTAATCCCGTGATAAAATCCATGCCTATCTTATCCCACTTCCATTCGGGTATCAGCAATGGTTGTAACAATCCTGCTGGCTTCTGATGCTCTGCCTTTACTCTCTGACTCACATCATAGACTGCTACATACTCCACAATATCCTTCTTCATTCCGGTCCACCAGAAAATATCTTTCAAATCCAAATACATCTTGGTATTTCCTGGATGAATCGAATAGGGTGAATCGTGTGCCTCTTGCAGAATCAACTTCCTAATCTCCGGGTCATTGGGCACATAAACAAGATCTTCAAACCATAGGGTGTCGTGCTCATCCTCACGAAATCCTTTAGCCTTTCCTTTGCTAAGTTTCTCCTTAATAGAGGCAATCTCCTTGTCAGTCTTCTAAGCTTCTCTAATTCTATCCATCAAGGTTGACTGAATCTCCAATGCTGCTACATAGCCTCTCAGAACTATTTCCAAACATAGTTCATGAAGATTTTTTGCTAACTCCCTTGGTATTCCTCCCGTCATTATTGTATTGACATGGCTCTTAGAACTTAATGCGTCAGCTACTACATTAGCCTTTCCGGGATGATAATGCAATCTCATATCATAATCCTTGATGAGCTCCAACCATCTCCTCTTTCTGAGGTTTAACTCCTTCTGCGTGAAAATGTATTTCAAACTCTTATGATCCATGTACACCTCACAATGATTTCCAATGAGGAAATGTCTCCATGTTTTCAATGCATGCACTACGGCTGCTAACTCCAAATCAAGCGTAGCATAATTCAACTCATGAGGTTTAAGCTGTCTTGAGGCATATGAGACAACTCTCCTTTCCTGCATAAGCACTGCTCCAAGTCCTCGACGTGAAGCGTCGCAATACACCTCATAGTCCTTGGTTTGGTCTGGCAAAATCAACACTGTTGAGGTAACTAAACGTTTCTTCAACTCCTGGAAACTAGCCTCACATTCCTCCATCCATATGAACTTGGTATCTTTCTTCAACAACTCCGTCATAGGCTTCGCAATCTTTGAGAAATTCTCAATAAATCTCCGGTAGTATCCCGCGAGTCGCAGAAAACTCCGTATCTCTCCAACCGTGGTCGGTACTTCCCATTTGGTCACGGTATCAACTTTAGCAGGATCTACTGCTATTCCTTCTCTGGATATAACGTGTCCGAGAAATCCTACTTCCTTCAACCAAAACTCACATTTGCTGAACTTGGCATATAATCGATGTTCTCTGAGCTTTCCAAGTACCAAACACAAATGCTCCTTATGCTCCTCTTCATTCTTCGAGTAAACCAGGATATCATCAATGAACACTATGACAAACTTATCCAAAAAATCCATAAACACTTTATTCATCATGTTCATAAAATAGGCAGGTGCGTTAGTCAGACCAAATGACATAACGGTATACTCGTACAACCCATACCTGGTGGTAAAAGCTGTCTTAGGTATATCCTGTTCTCGAATCTTCAATTGATGGTACCCTGATCGCAGATCGATCTTGGAAAATACCTTAGCTCCTTGCAATCGATCAAACAGATCATTTATCATTGGTAGTGGGTACTTGTTCTTGATCGTAACTTCATTCAATCCTCGATAATCAACAACCATCCTTAACGATCCATCCTTCTTCTCCACTAGAAGTACTGGAGATCCCAAGGCGAAGAACTTGGGCGAATATATCCTTTATCCAGTAACTCCTTAATCTGCTTCTTAATTTCCACCAAATCCTTTGCTGGCATCCTATATGGTCTCTTTGATATTGGACCTGTGCCTGGCAATAGCTCAATCAAAAACTCAATATCTCTATCCGGTGGCATGCCTGGCAACTCTTCTGGAAATACTTCAGGGAAATCCCTTACCACTGGTACTTCCTCCTGCACAACTCCTGTTAAGCAATTTACTTGTGTCCTCTTTGGCACATGTCGGGATACATACTTGATCCTTCTCCCTTCTGGGGTGGTAAGCAAAATTGACTTACTAGCACATTCAATATTCCCTTCATACTTTGATAACCAATCCATGCCTAATATCACATCCAATCCTTGGGATTCCAATACTATTAGGTCTGAGGGAAAAACATAGTTACCAATCCTTAATGGTAACCGATCACACCATCGACTAGCCATATACTCTGCTCCAGGCGAGGTTACTAACATGGGTGACCTAAGGGCTTGGGTTGACAGGTTATACTTATCCACAAATCCCCTTGAGATGTATGAATGCGATGCGCTAGTATCAAAAAGAACGAGTGCAGTAAATGACTTAACCAAAACTTACCTATTACTGCATCAGGCTGAGCTTCAACCTCCTCCACGTTAACGTGGTTCACCTGTCCCCTGTTGAAAGGGTTCGGCTTCTTCCCAGAGCTTCCATTGCCATTTCCATTTTGTAATTCAGGACATTCATTGGCATAGTGTCCAGTCTTCGAACACTTAAAGCATGTGACTTGGCTCAGGTCTTTCTTGGCTGGGGTTGATGGGTTGGTGCGATTCTGGCCGTTGCTTCCTCCATTACCATTACCATTCCTGGTGCCATTGTGATTGTGCGAGCTACCTCCTCCATGGGTATGCTGAAAATGTCCTCCCGGTCTAGGGGTAAAATGTGGCTTCTGCTGAGCTCCTGAATTGTATTTCCCTTGTCCATACTTCCTCTTGCGGTTCTCAATTTGCTGTTGCTTGCCTTCAATCATAAGATCATGATCTACCAACTCCTGATAGTTGTTGAAGGTTGCTACCATCAACTGCATGCTCAACTCATCATTTAGTCCTTCTAGAAACTTCTCCTGCTTCGCTGCATCCGTAGCAACATCATCTGGGGCATAACGGGCTAACTTACTTAAGTCCTCCACATACTGGCCAACTGTCCGTCCTCCTTGGCGCAAGTTGCGAACTCACGCTTCTTCATGGCCATAGCTCCTGCTGAAACATGGGCAGTACGAAAGGCCTACTGAAACTGGTCCCATGTGACAGTGTCGACAGGGAAAGTGGCTGTGAAAATTCTCCCACCATGATGTTGCGGGTCCTTCAAGCTGATGTGCGGCAAACTTCACCTTCTCCACATCCGTGCATCCTGCTGTGGTCAACTCTCTAGCTGTCTTGCGGAGCCAATCATCTGCTACTATCGGCTTGGTGCTACTGGAAAACACCGGCGGATTCAACCTAAGAAAACGCGCTAAGTGATCAACATGTGGTGGTGGTGGTGGTGGGTTGTTGTTGTTGTTCCCCTGATTCTGATTTTGGACTAGCAACTGCATCAATGTGTTCTGCTGCTGGATCAACCGGGTGAGCTCCGGCGGAAAGGCAAATCCAGGGGCACGTCTCGGAGGCATCTGAGGGTTTAGAAAAGATGAGATGTAAGAATAGAGGGGGTCTAAAGAGAAAACACTACCCATATGCACATGAGGCAAAAGCAAACAATTCACTTCATTCAATCAAACAAGGGCATACAATCGATCTAACTATCGCAAAAGTGCTCGGACTACTATATTTACATGGTGGACTACTACTACTTATGAGGTGGTCTACTAGAAATATTCTTCGGTCGCAGACTCCATGATATCTGCTCCAGCTTCATCAACATAATCATCATCGCTATCGTCTGGGTCTGAATCGGTGTCGTCGATGATGATGTAGTCTTCTGGGCGAATCTCCTTGGGTTCTTCGTCTTCATCTACTGGTGTAGGGCCTCCCATAAATATCCCGATCTTCTTTGTTAGGTCGGCATTCTTATCCACCAGTACTTCAATTTCTTCTTCATAATCTTCACGTGTAGCCTTGAGTTCTTCCTCCAGTTCCTTCATTCTTGTCTTAGCCTTATTCAGATCTATCATGTCGGTGCACATCTGGTTTTCCTGTCGTCGAATGTGCTGGTTTAATTCCTGGATAAAAGCTGCAATTGATCTATCCTTCCTGGTGTTGATCATCTCCCAGCGCTCATCTCGGCACCCACAAATCTGGTAGATGGTATCCTTGAGATCATTGCGGTAGACTTCTCCAATGCGTCCTATGGAGATGTGAGCTGCCATGCTCTTTCCTAGACTCCAAGTTGGTGCATCAAAAGAAAACTCTATGGGCTCAGTGACTAGCATGAACGTTCTTCCTGGAACTTGAACTTGAATCATCCAGCGCTCTTCTTAGGTAAAGTGGCGTTGTAGGTTCCGTTGAAGCTTGGTACTCCTATGTTCAGGTATCTAGTGACTTCCTTCAAGTGTCGTCCAAAGGGTGTATCTTCATCCGGTTGCGTGAACTTGTTCCTTGCATCCGCCATCCTAAAAGAGTCGAAAAGGTGAGGAGTCAGAAGAGAAGAGGGTGAATAGTGTTCTAGGTCTTTAGCTTAGTGGTCGTGTCCTACAGTCAGCGTGTGCTCTGATACCATCTCTATAGCGACCAGACCTCAAATAGTCTGATCTCTGTGCTCCGGTGTCATCCCTGGATCAGTAATGCTGACACCACATAGTACTCGGAGGATTTATAACAGAGTAGCAATCACACACTTATTACATCGAGTGTCTCCATAGAGAACTTATTACAATAAATATGGCTTAAGGCCATCCAATAACGATAACAACGGAAGGCTTGGAAGATAAGTGAGTCCATCAACTCCAACGGCATCACTGAGTATAGAACCACGACCTAAAAACTCCTTAATCGTCGTCTGAAAAGTCTGCAACATTAACATTGCAGCCCAAAACGGGTCAGCACATGGAATATGCTGGCAAGGTAACACATAGAGAACAATGGAATGAAACAGCTATACTATATGCATATTTGGCTGGTGGAAAGCTCTATGGTTACTGTTTTGCGAAAAGCCAATTTTTCCCTACTTCAAAGGAATAAATTTAATTACTATCATGGTGGTTGTTAAACATTGAGAATGGTTGACAACATTCTCAATCCCAATTAAGCATCATCATTAAACAAAGCCCAACAAAATTAATTTAGAGTAACATGTTGAGATTCACATGATAATCTAGGTACTAGATACTCAAGATGTCCATAACCGGGGACACGGCTAACCATGATTAGTTTATTACACTCTGTAGAGGTTTGCGCACTTTTCCCCACAAGACTCGATCGCCTCCATTTGGTTTCTCGCACTACATGGTGTTTGAGAAGACGGATGACCGAGACATAGTCTTTCAAAAGCGCTAGCACCTTACGATCGGGTAGACCGTACCACCTACATCCCCTACATCTGCTAGTATACCACTGTAAGAGTTCGCACGACTTAGTCAACTATGCTAGAGCCCATAATAGCTTGTGGCTGCACACGGAAGTTTCTAGTATGAATAGTCTCATGATCCCTTTGAGCCTGGGTGGCGGTCCAAAAGAAAATAGGCAAGTCCTGGAATACCCAGGTGCCTCAATCCACACAGATGTGTGTTTAAGTTGCCACCTTAGATAAACCATTAATTAACAATCTCACATCTGTCATGGATATCACTCACCCAATCCACGTCTACTAGCATAGCATGGCATAATAAGAAAACGTAGAAGTAACTCCCAAAGGTTTGAAAATAAACAGGTAATAGGTACTACCTCAACTACTTCCCATCCCACAATTTAATTAGATCCTAATCATGCAATGTGTGAGGATTAATCTAATGCAATAAAACTGGGTAGTAGGAAAGGTATGATCAAAGTGTTACTTGCCTTGCTGATGATCCGGGAAACCTAGTGATTCGAAGTAACAAGCGGCGCACTCCGGGTATTCTATCGCATACAAACAAACAAGCACACAATAAGTACTCATCTAATGCACAGGTAAAACTCAAATAAGAGATCTAACCAAAAGGTTCAACTTAAGAACTTCGATTTGCAAAAAGAATCAAATCGAACGAAGCAACGAAAGTCAAACGACGAAAGAAAACAACTTTGTTCTACTAATCTGGATCTAGGGCAAATTTTACAGTAGCAAAAACTTGTTTAAGTTGATTAAACGGATAGAGGGTTTCGAGACGAAACTCTAGGCGCTTGAATCGCCTGATTCCGATAAATGAGCGAAAAATTATACTAAAAAGAAAATCAGATCAGGAATCACGATCAGAAAAATCGCGGATTAAATTCAAGAAAAAGAAAAACGATGAACATTCTTTAGAACGAACGAACGGATGAACGCTCGCTATTCAAATAAATCGGAAAACCGATCTATTAAAAAAAGCCGAAACTAAAAAAACCGAAAGGAAAAACCGAACGGTCTTTTGAAAAAAAATAAAAAAAACGGCGCGGAAATCGAGGCGGCGGCGGACCTCGGGCGGCGTGCGGCGGCGGCGGCGGCGCTGGGGCGGCTTGGGGCGTCTTGGGGCGGGGCTAGGGTTTGGCTGGGCCTCTACCCCGGCTTATATAGCCTAACGGGCCGGGAGTCCTAGTCGGACACAGCCCTAGGTCGGTTCGTTGTTTTTTTTAAATAATTACGCGCAGAAGAAAAATAAAAAGAAATACTAAACGGACTCCAAAAATTCCAAAATAAATTTTCACAGGCTTCTAAAATCAAGTTGCACAAGGTGAACATTTATTTGGGGCCTACATGCAATTTTGAAAAAGGCACATTTTTCCTAAATTCAAATAAAATAACGAAAAACTCCGAAATAAAATCTTATTTGATTTTATTATTAAATCCTCAATATTTATTTATTTTGGGAAAGTCATTTTATTCCCTCTCTCATATTTTTGTAATAGAAATAATTGATGATAAAATAAATAAAATCAAATGATCCTATTCTCAAAATTTGAGAAAACTCAAATATGAAAATAATGAATTCCCCAACTCTCTCCGTGGGTCCTTGAGTTGCGTAGAAATTCTAGGATCAAAACCAAACGCAAATAAAATATGATATGCAATTATGATCTAATGTATAACATTCCAAATTGAAAATTTGGGATGTTACACCGAAGAATAGAAAGGTATGACATATTGACATGTATTCCCTCCATCCGAAAATAAATGGATGGGTCTAGGCGTATTTCAGTTCTAGGTACATTCAGTTTTATCCATTTATGTGACATGTAATCCAGACGGAGGGAGTATGATGTAAGAGCTAGGGATACGACATGACAATAGTATAAAAACACTACTTGAGTGTAAAACTGTATGCTACCGGAATACATAAAAAAACACTAAGGCAACATATGCGTGTATGAATGGGAAACTAAGATGGCATTGCAAGAGACCGCTAGAACAACACTTCAATGTAAAAAAGCATGGTATGGTAGATAGATGAAATACATACTGATGCATAACAATGCATAAGATATTGAGAAGCATGGTGTCCAAACTAAGCAGATGGCATTGCAATAGAGTAGAATGACAGTACTTGAATTTGAAAACATGTTATCATGAATGGAATAGGTACTGAAAAAAAGGAAGGCATGCCATATTTACATGCATGATCACCAGGCTAAGCACAAGGCATTGCAACAGAGTAGATGCACTCCAGGACATTATATGCATGTTGTACCCATATCAAGGGCCAAGTTAGAGCAAGGACGTTATGGGGTGAATAGGATTCATCATCTTTCTGCAAGTCTTGTGAAGAACTGCTTTTACATGTTCCATCATATTGGGTATCATTGACGTGAAGTTTGTTGGCCGTTACATTGGTCTGTTAGGTTCTTGTGGATAAATCAGTGTGTGCAATTATATCTGACATGCATGAAAGACAACTAGTAGTTAGATTTATGTAATGAGTGCCTATAGGAGACGATATAAATAGTAGGACTGGGGTTAACTAGCAGCAACAGGTCTCAACAACTAAAGGGAGAACACAGATGAAAGATATAGAATATGTATCGTTTGTACTCGAGATTAACTAGATGTCACACAAAAGTATTAAGGAATAACATAGGTTATACTAGAAGTGGTATAATACTGTAATCACCAGCCTGTGGGATAGCATTGGCTATTGGATGATAACTATGGAACAACGTTACCAAAAGAACAAGTCTCTTAGCTGAACTATGGAACATTGTTAACTCCTGAACAAGACCCGTAAGAGATCAGTATGAATATATAGTGAAATGTGATAATCTATTTTCCATCCTTAGATGAATAACAAAGCCATAAATGTTGTACACAAGTAAGATGAGGGTACAACCTATCTGGCCGCCATCCATAGGAGTGAGCATCATGTGCTGACTTGTCGATGGCCCTGCAGTTGTTGTGGCTGTCCATGTCGGGCACACGCATTTGATGCAGGGAACTATTGAGTGGGGACTATATGTCCCTTCTGGTGTATGCTTCCCTTGTTGGAGCAGCTGCGGTGAGTCGGAGGGTGGTGTGGCTGAAGATGCAGAAAACGCATAATCTTAAGAACGACACATCTATCTGATATATAGAAATACCCTAAGAGATCAACATCAAGGTACGAGAGTGGTCAGACGTCTGTTGACTGAAGACTAAATTGGTGTCAAACGATTTTATTTTATTTAGGTACTATCGGATCTACGCCGGATGGCTTGATGGCTGTCTTGTGCCTCCCGGCTGACACTGTTGGGAATCTTCCCCGAAGAGCCAGTGACCACGGGCAGAGCAGCCTGCCTCTGCCGTCCAGGGCCCCGACCAAAACCCCGCTCCCCGCCCCACCGCATTGCCGTGGTTGCACCGCCCCCGGGCCAATCCACGAAAACTCGCCGTCATCCAGATCCGGCGGCGGCAGTACCTTCAACCCATGCAACTCTAAGATAGCCATCTAAGCGCTGCTTCTGCAGCGAACTTGCACCCCTGCACCCTTAAGTTAGACACCAGTCAACCACCAGCCTAGGAGCTCCGCCGGCTCGAGGGGTGCTGCTTCCCATTGGGAATCTATTGGCCCAGAATAAAAATTCAGACAACTGACACCTAAATAAAGTGATTTGAGATGAGGGTGCGACCTATCTGGTGGCCTGGTGAAGTAGGCAGCTCCAGCTACCTAATCAGTAAGGCCGACGCGGTTGCGCTGGCTACCGGTGGCAGGGAAGCAGAGATGCCGCGATGGTCGACGGTTACGGGGAAGCAGCGCTAGGGCTCTAGACGGGTCCAAAGTTGGAGCCGCTCCGGCACCGTGAACAACAGTGGGGGTGAATCGGCTACGATATGGTTCACGCGGCCATCGTCGAGGCGGCTCCGGTAGCATGGAGTAAGAGGCACACGACCCAATGCACAATAACAAATTGGCAGCGTCTCCGGGATTAGAGAGGAGGGAGGCTGTGAATTTTGTGCGGTGGGGGCGCCATGGAGGAGGGGCTGAGGTTTCGCGGCTCGGGAGAAGGGGGCTTCCAGGGAGAAGGTGATTTGGCGCCCATGAGGTATGAATGGGGAATTGGGAGGGGGAACCATGTCTTACAGATGCATTTGTCTAAAATGCGGGGGGAGTTACAGTTCTACCCCTTCCTTTAGGCTTCTCGGCTTGGGTCTGTGTACTGAGGGTCGGGGATAGTAGAGTAACTTTGCTTCTCCCAAATAGTGGGCATGAGCGATTTCGGGCGAGGAGGGCGTGTTTTGAAATATAGTGGGCGCGAGCGATTTCGGGCGAGGAGGGCGTGTTTCCAAATATAGTGGGCGTGAGCGATTTCGGGCGAGGAGAGCGTGTTTTGAAATAGTGGGCGCGAGCTATTCCGGGCAAGGAGGGGGTGTTTTGCCAACCATGGTTTATGAATTATTCGGCACATGTCATTTCGGCCGAGAAGAAGGCGCGCTTGGATGAAGTTACGAACCTACCCTCGATGTACAACGGGCCAATTGATGTGTGTCACACATAGGCCGGTAATTTCACATCTCCCATTTATTTGCTTGGGCGAATTCCACCGAGCAGAGGGTGTTTAACGGTTCGTTCAAATTTTGGGAGAACGAGCATCCACGTCTACCTTACGAAGTCGATTGGAATCAAATTTTTAAATATTAGCTTGCCACTTCTTTTTTAGATGGAGAGATGATGCTCGGGAGTAATGTGTTTTTACATGCTCGTTGCTAGCGATTTACTATATGACAAATAGTTGACCCACTCAAAAATGGGAATCAAACCCAAAGTTAAATATCTCGATTCAATGAAATAGCTCATTCACCAGGTCAAAATAGTGAACTAAATCCCAAATTGAACACCTCAATCGAGTAGCATGTTGTACAATATTATAGTACTCCATGAACATGTTGAAAGTCAAATTAATGAAGTTGTTTGATATACACATATCTCTGTTCATGTGTGGATTGTAGACAACATGTTCTCCAATTTAAATATTTGAATGCAAGTATATATCGAAACATGGTTTATATCAGTCTTTGATGCATAAAACGTGACCTCCCCTCGGCCGGACTCATGCTCTCTCTCTCTCTCTCTCTCTCTCTCTCTCTCTCTCTTGCCGACAATCGTCAATTATGCCGCACGCATCCAAAACACAAACCTTTTTGGTCCCTATCCCTCTCTCTCGCCCTCTCTCTCTCTCTCTCTCTCTCTCTCTCTTTGTGTGTGTGGGGGTGTTTCTAGTTCGCATGCATATATACTCCATCTATAGGTCTCTCTCGCACACTATGTATGATTCTCTAGTCCAAGTTAAATATCTTCGATGCACTCATCGTACGCACACAAATTCCTTGGCTCGTTGGTCATAACTCTCGCATGCACCACTCTGTCGTCTCGGAGCTCTTCCCTCTCTCTCTCTCAAACTCTCCATCTACCGGGTTACACATACACATGCATATCTCACTCGCACTCGGTAGACCCATCTAAAACTCTATCTCTCTCCCTTGTCCTCTCTCTATCTCACACGCACACACACACACACAACCTCATGCCTAGCCAAGTATGATGGTCTCTCACTCAAATGTAATCAGACACAGTCCCCCTATATGTGTATGACTAGCAAATCTTAGTCTCCATCACAAACATGTGCATGGTCTATCTCGATTTCTCTCGGGGCATCTTTCTATCGCGCATGCACCTCCCTCAATCTCCCACCCATATAGTCCCCTCACGATCTCAAGGGGATCTCTCTATCACAAACACACCCTCTCTCCCTCCCCATGCGTCCATGTTCTCCATGTGTCCCTCTCGACCTTTGTTCCTTGTTGGCCAGACCTCTATTGGACATGTGCTATAGGGGTGTCTCTCTCCGTTGCAAACAATCACGCACTAGCTATCTTCATGTATCTCCTCACCTCGCTTTTCTATCTTGGAGATGCATGCGTGATATGTTTGCATAAGAAACAAAAAAACACACACTCTCTCTAATTTATCGTTTGTTGTCCCTTTCTCTTTCACACACATACTCTTTTTGCACACTCACTCATTCTCCTTCACACTAACTTGATCTCTCTCGACTTAGGCACTCTCTTCGGTCCATAGCATATACATTTATTGAAAAGTCAAACATCACAAAGTTGGACCATGTACGTGGAGAAAACATTCAAATCTAGAACGGCAAACATATACCATTAGATTCATCATGAGGTGTAGTTTCGTATGATGTATCTTTGGCATTTTATATATAAATAACATTTGCATAAACCTGATCAAAGTTTCCAAAGTTCGACTTCAAAATTTACATGCATTGCATTATTGATCAGATGGAATATCTCTTTCCCCCTCTCAGCTATCTGACGCACCACTCAGCCTTATGGGGGCTCCTCTATCTCTCTCAAACTTTATATCTCCCTGGTTCACACATGCACATGTCTCGCTCACGCTACATATAGACCCATCCAACACTCTCCGCACTTGTTCTCTCTCTCTATGTGACACGCACCCCCCTAAGTACCATAATCATTCACTCCATCATAGGCGCACACGTATTGTCTCACACTAGCCATCTGGAACACACGTATTGTCTCCTTCCAACCATACGTCTAACTCGATATCTCTCGGGGTATCTTCTACCGCGCACACATCTTGTCACTCGATCTCCCACCCACGTAGTCCCATCACGATCTCTAGGGGATCTCTCTATGACAAACATACACTCTCTCCTCCCCATGTCTACATTTTCTCCGTACGTCTCTCTCGACCTCTCTCCCTTGTTTGTCAGACCCCTCTTGGCCACGTGCTAGGGGTCTTTCTCTCTCGGTTGCACACAACCACACACTATCTCCTCACCTTGCTTCTGTTGTTGAAGATGCATGTGTGATATGTTTGCATAAGACACACACGCCTATTCTCTACTTTTATCATGTGTTGTCCATGTCTCTTTCACACACGCACACACACTTTTTTCAGTCACTCTTTATAATTCACACACACTCTCTCTAGTTTGGTACTCTCTCACGTCCATAAGCATATGGATGTTTTGAAAGTCAAACCTCATAAAAGTTTGACCAGGTATATGTGGAGATAAACATTTACATCTGGAACGATCATTAGATTCATCACAACATGTACTTACTTCAGACTATCATTTATATTTGGTATTGTAGATATAGATAATTTCTTTATAAACTTGGTCAAAGTTTCAAAAGTTCGACTTAAAAAAATAATCTTGGCACTACATTATCGAACAGAGGGATTAGCTCTTTCTCTCGCTCTACTATCTCTCATGGGCCTCCCCTCTCACTCGAACTCTCTATACCAACGGATTATTTGCTCATTGTGTCAGCGTATAGATCCGTATATTGTTTAGTTGACCGGTCAACCAGTCCACATGCTGCCTTGTCAGCTCGTGTTCTCTATCTTCGTGTGCTGGACCATGTGGCAGTGGGTGAAAATAAGTAAACTAGAGGCCCATATGACACACGGTGAAGTAAACAAAGTTGAAACCACTCGGGGTAGCACCCCGCACACTAGTAAATTGTGGGCGCATTGAGGACACACTTCTTCCGCCTAATGGACGCACTCGCGCACAATTCACCACTGCGCGGCGGCATGCACAGAAGGACACACTCGCGTACTCCCAGCAGGCCAGCACACAACACACACCAGCACACGTGTACACCGACATCGCTGCCGGTTGAGATGAATGGCGAGGCAGCCAACAAGTGGAGGCGGCTCGAGCCAAAACCGCATTCGGCAAGCCTGGACTTCATTAGCAGCCTCCCCGATGACATGCTACTTGTCATCATTGGCCTCCTCCCCACCAAATTTGCTGTGCGAACCGCCCTGCTCTCCCGGTGGTGGCGTCCCCTCTGGCGCCGCGTCCCCCTCAACCTCACCGTCGATAGCTGCCTCTGCGACGGGGAATGCAAACGCATGGCCGCAGTCTCCAAGATCCTTTCATCGCACCCTGGGCCAGCTAGACGCCTTGACATCCGCATGTTTTGTACCAACTGCAAGGTCCAAGCCAAGTTCGATGAGTGGTTCTTATGCCCCGCCCTAGATAAGCTTGAGGAGCTCAGCTTTGAAGCTGGACGATGTTGCTCTCTGCCGCCGTCCGCGCTCCGCCTCACGCCAACGCTGCGTGCGCCAGCTTCAGCTCCTGCTATCTTCCCCAGATTAATTCTGTGCCAGCCCTTCTTCTCCCTCAACTCAAGCAGCTCGACCTTTTCGACGTTGGCATCTCGAAGCAGGCTATGGAGCACCTGCTCCGCAACTGTACTGATGCAGAGCATCCTAGGTCATCCCCATGGACTGACCATCGTCTCACGAAGTGCCAAGAGGACCCATGACTCGAGCTAGAGCTAGAGCTCTCGAGACCAAGGTGACTTCGCTCCTTAGTGATATTACATATGATCCTCTCAACACATGACAGATGTGAGATTGTTAATTAATGGTTTACTTAAGGTGGCAACTCAAACACACATCTGGGTGGATTGAGGCACCTGGTTATTTTAGGATTGCCTGTCTAGGCTCCTGGGTAATCCAGGACTTGCCTGTTTTCTTTTGGACCGCCACCCAGGCTCAAAGGGATCATGAGACTATTCATACTAGAAACTTCCGTGTACATCCACAAGCTATTATGGGCTCTAGCATAGTTGACTAAGTCGTGCGAACTCTTACAGTGGTAGACTAGCAGATGTAGGGGATGTAGGTGGTACGGTCTACCCGATCGTAAGGTGCTAGCGCTTCTGAAAGACTATGTCTCGATCATCCGTCTTCTCAAACACCAAGTAGTGCGAGAAACCAAACGGAGGCGATCGAGTCTTGTGGGGAAAAGTGCGCAAACCTCTGCAGAGTGTATAAACTAATCATGGTTAGCCGTGTCCCCGGTTATGGACATCTTGAGTATCTAGTACTTGGATTATCATGTGAATCTCATCATGTTACTTTAAATTAATTTTGTTGGGTTTCATGATGTTACTTAATTGGGATTGAGAATGCTGTCAACCATTCTCAATGTTCAACAACCACCATGATAGTTAAATAAAAATTTATTCCTTTGCAGTAGGGAAAAATTGGCTTTTCGCAAAAACATATAACCATAGAGCTTTTCCACCAGCCATATATGCATGTAGTGATAGCCATTGTTCATCATTCTCCATGGTGTGAATTTGCTAGTACATTCAATGTACTGACCCGTTTCGGGCTGCAACGTCTCATGTTGCAGGATATCTTACGGCGAGTAAGTCATACGTTAGGGTTACGATTTCTACACTCAACTTTGCCGTTGGTGTTGATGGGAATCCACAACCTTGTTACTTCGCTATATTTGGATTGAGGTAATGGTATTTACGTTACTTTATACATGTGATTTACCTCTGTTATAAATCCTTCGAGTACTGTGTGTGTCATCATACCGATCTAGGGATGACACTTAAGCATAGAGACTTGATCCATTCGGGCCAGGTCGCTACATTGAGATGCCTGGTTTTCAAATTCTTGTAAATCCAAATTTTTTTCCCATTTGGGACAGGTTTGGGTATATTCTTCTCACAAACCAGAGCTTCTCACAACAAGCATGATGGTTTTGATAGGGAATGTCCCACCTTTGGGGACGAAACGATTTCCATTGCCTCTTATTGCTTTCAAATTTTTTCTTGTGCCAACAGAGAACAACAGGAGTGTCGTGTCAATTTTTGTGATTTTCGGGGTTCGTTTGGACATTTTTATGCATTAACTAAGTTTTCAATGCATTTATGTGCATAATTCAAATTTGAACTACATGCACCTACTCTAGTGCATATAAATTGGTTGAAAAATCAAATCTATGTCCTTGGGTGCATGCTTAGGTCCCATGCAAGAAATGGGAATGAATTTCAAACACTAGGGCACCGTTGATTGCTGGCAAAACATTGAGATTCCTGGTTTTTAAATTCTAGTAAATCCAAAACTCGTTTGAACTTCCTGAAACTTGGCATGCTATCATGGAGTGGCATCAACATGTCGTGGTAAAAAATTTGTCCCATTTGGGGTAGGTTTGGGTATATGCTTCTCACAGACCAGAGCTTCTCACAACAAGCATGTTGGTTTCGATAGGGAATGTCCCACCTTTGGGGACGAAATGATATCCATTGCCTCTTATTTCTTTCATATTTTTTCTCGGGTCAACATAGAACAACATGATTGTTGTGTCAATTTTTGTGATTTTTCTGGGTTCGTTTGGACATTTTTATGCATTAACTGAGTTATCAACGCATTTATGTGCATAATTTAAATTTGAACTACATGCACATGCTCCGGTGCATATAAATTGGTTGAAAAATCAAATCCGTGTCCTTTGGTGCATGCTTAGGTCCCATGAAAGAAATGGGAATGAATTTCAAACACTAGGGCACCGTTGATTGCCGACAAAACGTTGAGATGCCTGGTTTTTAAATTATAGTAAATCCAAAACTCGTTTGAAATTCAAGAAACTTGGCATGCTATCATGGAGCGGCATCAACATGCCATGGTAAAAAAATTGTCCCATTTGGGGTAGGTTTGGGTATATGTTTCTCACAAACCAGAGCTTCTCACAACAAGCATGATGGTTTCGATAGGGAACGTCCCACCTTTGGGGACGAAACGATATCCATTGCCTCTTATTGCTTTCAATTTTTTTCTCATGTCAACATAGAACAACAGGAGTGTTGTGTCAATTTTTGTGATTTTTCGGGTTTCGTTTGGACATTTTTATGCATTAACTGAGTTTTCAATGCATTTATGTGCATAATTGAAATTTGAACTACATGCACATGCTCCAGTGCATATAAATTGGTTGAAAAATCAAATCTGTGTCCTTGGGTGCATGCTTAGGTCCCATGCAAGAAATGGGAATGAGTTTCAAACACTAGGGCACCGTTGATTGCCGGCAAAACGTTGAGATGCCTGGTTTTTAAATTCTAGTAAATCCGAAACTCGTCTGAAATTCATGAAACTTGGCATGCTATCATGGAGCGGCATCAACATGTCATGGTAAAAAATTTGTCCCATTTGGGGCAGGTTTGGGTATATGCTTCTCACAAACCAGAGCTTCTCACAACAAGCATGATGGTTTCAATAGGGAATGTCCCACCTTTGGGGACGAAACGATATCCATTGCCTCTTATTGCTTTCATTTTTTTTCTCATGTCAACATAGAACAACAGGAGTGTCGTGTCAATTTTTGTGATTTTTCGGGTTTCATTTGGACATTTTTATGCATTAACTGAGTTTTCAATGCATTTATGTGCATAATTGAAATTTAAACTACATGCACATGCTCCAGTGCATATAAATTGGTTGAAAAATCAAATCCGTGTCCTTGGGTGCATGCTTAGGTCCCATGCAAGAAATGGGAATGAATTTCAAACACCAGGGCACCGTTGATTGCCGGCAAAATGTTGAGATGCCTTGTTTTTAAATTCTAGTAAATCCAAAACTCGTCTGAAATTTGTTGGCATGCTATCATGGAGCAGCATCGACATGCTGTGGTAAAAAATTTGTCCCAATTGGGGCAGGTTTGGGTATATGCTTGTCACAAACCAAAGCTTCTCACAACAAGCATGATGGTTTTGATAGGGAACGTCCCACCTTTGGGACGAAACGATATCCATTGCCTCTTATTGCTTTCAATTTTTTTCTTGTGTCAACATAGAACAACAGGAGTGTTGTTTCATTTTTTGTGATTTTTTGGGATTCGTTTGGACATTTTTATGCATTAACTGAGTTTTCAATGCATTTATGTGCATAATTCAAATTTGAACTACATGCACATGCTCAGTGCATATAAATTGGTTGAAAAATCAAATATGTGTCCTTGGGTGCACGCTTAGGTCCCATGCAAGAAATGAGAATGAATTTCAAACACTAGGGCACTGTTGATTGCTGGCAAAACGTTGAGATGCTTTGTTTTTAAATTCTTGTAAATCTAAAACTTGTCTGAAATTCATGAAACTTTCCATGCTATCATGGAATGGCACCCGACATGCTATGGTATTTTTTGTGTCCTTTTTGAGAGAAGGCACACTCGAATAACAACCAACAAAGGCATTTTGAAAAAATAGCTGCCACTTTAATATCTCAAACGGTTGTATAATTCAAATCATGCATGTTCTGTTAACCGTTCACGTGACGCCATGTGTCTTCGTTTTAATGGCTATAGGAGGGCCGTGCGGACATCTGCTTGAACTTGACTGAATGGGAGGTGTGCGAGCGGAGTCCGGTGCGTAGGCTGATTGAAAAGCGTGCAAGCTGTCCTCCAATGCGTAGGCTCACCAGGAAGCGTGCGAGCTGTACGCTGCGCAGACTCACTGGGAAGTGAGCCCTTTGACTACCATGGCCGCCCACTTTCCTCTCCATTAATGGCGCCCGAGCCGCTGTTTAATACGGACGGCCTTACTATTCTCCTCCCATTCCCCTCCCTCCCGTAGACCTCCACCAACGCCATGGCGCAGAATGATCATCTGCCACTAGTCTTCAAGTTTGCTGAAGTCGACTCCGAGCCAGAGGAGATAGAAAATAAGGAGGAATGGGGCCTCATGGACATGGCCCAGAACGAGCTGGCCGTGACAGTTGCTGCCCCCGCTCTCATCCTAGCTCCCATCCCCGCGCCCACGCCAGCGACCATCCCCGTAGCATTGACGGGTTGGTCGCCGAGCACTATCGCAGAGTTGGAAGACGCGGGCGTCAGCGAGGTCTCTGCGGACCCGCGCGAGCTCTTGAACATGCCAGCGTCAGTGCCCGTGCCCGTGCCCGTGCGCACCCCTCCACCCACCATGGCATGGGCCCCCACGCGTTTGGCTGCACCCGTCGCGCCTATGCCCGTGCCCATGCGCGCCCCTCCACCCACCATGGCGCCGGTCCCCGTGTGTTTGGATGCACCTGTCGCGTCCATGCCCGTTCCTGTGTGCGTGCCCCCTCAGCAACATGGGACGATGCCAGTGACCGCTACCTCTCAGTGGCACCAGTTGTCGTCCTCCCGCGGCCCGCCCATCGATCGCGCGATGACATGATGTTTGATTTACAAGTGAAGAACATTTTGTGCTGCCTTGAAGTCTTCAACAACAGCATCCCGGAGGATGACAATTACAACGACGGCGCAGCACGCCGCCTCCGCCATCGTCGGAAATAGTTCTTTTGGCGGTTTAATACTGCATCTCGAATTCTTGATCATATGAATATAAATTCGTAGTGTGACTGAATGAAAGATATGGTTTGAACGAACTTGCGTTTTTCTCTCTTAATGTACAGACTTATCAAACGATTTTATTTTGAAAAAACATCAATGGTTTTTAAATATAAAACACTCATCGCAAACATTTTAGTTAGAACACCCATACACAAACTGATAGCTTTCCCAGGAAGCCAAGGGAAAATGTGACGAGCACGATTTCTGCATCCCTTCAACGCAAACGGTTGTTTTGCATGACCCGTGTGCAACCACGTAGAAACAATTGGGTAAGATTTGCATCTATCATTTTGGATATGTTTCCATTTGTCAAACTGGAAAGATTGACATTTGTTTATCTAGTAACATTGCTATTTGTCAACCTTGTAACACTGTGATTTGTCAAAATATGCAGCTAAAAATCACTAGCACTATCTAATTTTTGCAACTAAAATCACTAGCACTGTTCATATGGACACCACTAGCAGGTGTGAGTTGATGGACGCATATGCAAATGTACCATTGATTACATACAACAAGTCATCAACCCACAACGACAATGAGGATACATGTTGGATTATAGATCATTTCCAACAAAACATTCTAGTAAAGTAAAGTTTTTCTCACACAACAAATAACAAAGCGATGAAATGAAATTCAGCTCAACCACTCGTCGGCGTTGGGAACGCTTGCTTTGAACCAGAAGTGATTCTCTGGGAAGGGCCAGCTACTGTCAATCACGAGACCAATGCAGGACTGATCATCTAGCCTGAAGCAGCCTATGTCAGGACCCATATTGGGATGGTAGGGAAGCATAGCAATGTCTGAGGTATAGATACAATTGCTTCTCATAAATGGTAGTAACGTTGTGTCAATAGCAGCTGGATCGCCTTTCACCATGATTGGATAGTTTTGCTCAAGGAAGAGCAAGTTTCCTCCAAGAGTATCAATACTAAACCAGGGAGAAGGTGTTGGCGCTAGCACAGTAGTATCCATCCCGAATACCCTGCAACGGATGTTGGAATAGGTCCGGAGAGTGCGACCATGGGAGATAACACCTGCTTCCTTAGTCACGTCAGTGGTGCCCTGTATACAGACAAGAAGAGGTGATCCATCAGAATAAGTTGCCAGGCGCCACTGAGTACTCCTGTATGTGTCCTCATGCATGCTCGTGATCATCTGCATCGTCATCTCCCCCTTGGTTATAAAAAATTTCAGGTATAGGTGGTGGAATGTTCATAGGACCTTTGAAACACAAGAAGGTTAATTAGTAAGGGAAACTAACTAACCCGCATGCATGTGGATGAAACAATTATAATCATGGTGGAAGACAAACGTACCAAAAGCATAAGGATTCCATGCAAAAACAGTGCCACGAGTGGTGGCAGCAAACACAAGACCCTCGTATTGAATTGCATCACAGTACTCATCCGTGTATAGAAACAGATTTTTGAGCAATATCCATCGAGTCAAACCTTGAAGGACGACATCAAGCTTGTCGAAGATAGCGACAACACAAGCATTCCTATAACCCCAAGAGCGGTTGGGAACTCGACAAATTGCTATCTTCTGTAGACGACAGTCACCATGATCGTAGTTGAATGTACGTAGAATACCGATGTGCTCAACCTCTGGGCAGTCTGAGATTTTTGGAAGTGGAACCCGGTGACGAGTGTACACGTTCACAAGTTCCCACTCGCACTTGTACCCAATATAAACAACCCAATCTCCATTTGCGCCTGCACAATCCTTACCCTCAAGCAATGGCATCCTAACATCGCACGTATCATTATTAAGCGGCACCAACTTGCACAAGGTGAGGCCTCCGTCATCCGCGCACCAGTGAGCAGGGTCACGGTGAAGAAGATAGGGGAGATCAAACCGCTCCTGGACCCTTGGGTTCCTTGTAATGATGTTATTAGTTGAGCCGAGAATGGTCTTGAACGAACCTGCCATGCTAGCCAAGGTGATGACGTCGCACCAATCAGTGAGTTCCTCCACCACATCATCATTCAGATCAGGGCAAGAATAACAGGGTCATTTCCGGCCTGTTCCCTCCATGGAGAAGATGATCGAACAATGGCAGAAGGAAGGGTGAAGGCAAATGGAGTAGGGAGGAAGAGCGTACGATGGTAGTTCCAAATTGAAAGGCAAAGGCGAAGAGTCCGTGGACGGTTGCCACGGTACACGAAGAGGCGCCCCGGCCTACATAGACGTCCGTTCATAAATTGTACAAAAGGACTCACCATCGTCTCACTGACATGTTGGAACAGGACCACATGTCAATGAAGAGGCTAGTGAGGAGCGGATGGTTGCCATAGAGGTCACACACTGACGACAAGGCCATCCTGTCAGACCTAGCGCCCGCACGGGATGGCTTCTGTCCCCCACATGAGCGAAGCCACTGAGGTCCATTTGGGGTCATGAGTTGGAGTTGGCCTTACAAGTGGGACCGCAGTTGAGGAAACCGACTATCGGCAAACCCTCACCTCGCCCGCCGCGCGATGGCTAAGTTAGAGAAACGACGAGGTTGAAGAGATAGCTGTAGCACGGACTCCAAGAAATATGGTGTTAGATGGAAGTCGTGCTTGTGGTGTGTGTCGTACTCCTGGACGTGAATGCTTGTTCTGGCCCATGCCACCCTAGGAGTACTGTATATCGAGGATCCAAGGTGCTGGTTACGTACAGCGAACACATTAACATATGGCCCACCTCACACTGTGGCCAAATTTCCTGGAGTCTGTGCTAGGTTAAAAAGTGTTGTTTGTGAGGGTGGGTGGCTGGTCTCAAGTTTAAAACTTGTTGTATTACGTATACGCAGACGTAGAGATAGTGCAACAGTTTTGAAAGTTTGAACCCAAACATCGGAATGCAATTTCTACTGGACTCATCTGAGGACCTAGGATGATGGGATTCACAGCTACAGTAAAAACACCCTCCCGATGCGTGAAGCATGTGAAGCTTGTACAAATAGTAGTAGTACTATTGCTAGTTTCAAAAAGTACTACTATTCTTGATTGGACTCATCCGATAACCTGTTGCAATGCACGTACAATTATGTATTCAAAAAATATTTTGTTTCCTCGTCGCAACACCCACTCAGAGAAGCGACTCGAAAGCCATTCATAAATTTAGTAAGTCTATCACAGGCATATCATTTTATTACATACAACAGGTCATGAGCCCACAACGACAACAACGATACATTCTAGTAAATTTAGTAAGTTGTCAGAACCCCGATTCCAAGTCACATCGATCTAGCCGGTAACACCTCATATCACTTTGCGGCCTCATGCACGGTATTCCCACGGGTGTCGCCTTACCATGGCCCGGGACCGTTTGCGCCTTTTGGCTCACATATATGATAGTGTCGCTAGCATCCATATGACAGAGAACCTGGGCCGACATGACTAGTCATGAACCCAAAGTGGCACTAACTTACGGGGACAGGCATACATGAATCAACATCAAGCATGTCGGTCAGCAGCGTGCGAATCCGGGCTGTAGCACTGGGCTAACAGGACTCCGGTGTACCGGGCTGTAGCAGGCTAGGCAGGACTTCGGATGTCACCGCGTGACATTTCCTCGAAGGGACAGACACATGAACGAAGTGAATCACATGCCGGCCAGTCAAGTGTTTCGGAGCAGTAGTGCTGGGCTAGCAGGACTCCGGTGAACCGGGCTGTAGCGGACTACTATGGCTAATGGAAGCACAAGACTACATTTCCCCATAAGAGAGGCTACCAAGGATAAACAACTAGGTTGTAGGATCCCACACATACCAAGCATTTCAATCATACACAAAATATGCTCGATATGTGTAAATATAACATGGCATCACAACATAACTCTACGACTCAAGTATTTATTCATTAGGCTCCGAGGAGCCAGGTATTACAAACATGGGTCTCATGACCCAACATACGGAGCATACAAGCAACAAGCACATGCGGAAGCTTAACTTGTCTGAGTACAGACAACTACAAATGAAGAAGGCTCAGAAGCCTGACTATCTACAAGACCCTCCCAAGGGTACAAGAATCGTAGCTGAGGTAACAAGCTAAACGTTGAAGTCCATGCGGAACTACTAGTGAGACTGAAGTCTCTCTACAAAAACATAAATTAAGCAAACGTGAGTACAAATGTACCCAGCAAGACTTACATCAGAACTAGCTACATATGCATCGGTATCAACAAAGGGGTGGAGGAGTTTAACTACAGCAAGCCAGCTTTGACTCGGTGGCTATCTAAACTACGACCGCAAATAACTCTTTTGAGGTGGCGCACACGAGTCCACAAATTCACCATATCAATACACCACTATGGATCCGCTCCCGTCTTCCTACGAGAACGCCATCCATAGCACTCACGCTTATCTTGCGCATTTTAGAGTATCCACTTTCACTTGTCTATGAACTATGCAAGGGGTCCAAGTTTCCATATCCGAGGAATCCGGCTATTCGAATAGATAATGATAACCCTGCAGGGGTGTACTTCTTCACACACGCTCTCGCCACTTACCACCATGTACACATCGTGTATCTCGACAACCTTCAAGCGGAAGCCTGGCGAGGGAGTCAGCCACGACCTGACTAACCAACAAGTCTCTAGTCTAGGTTTATCGCCTATTCGGGTTCCATCCGCAAGGAGATCCGGCCGGGGTGTCGCTCACGCCCCCAAACGATGTGAGCAGGGTTCCCAGGCCCACCATCCCAGTGCCACTTGGTACACCGTGCCACTGTGCCTTGTCTGTCCCAAGCCCACCTATACCGGGTGCCACTTGGTAGACTACTAACACTACCTACAAACACCAGAAACTAGTTGCAACTCCTGGACAGAGATCAGGTTGATTAATAAGTCGGGAGAGCTTGGAGCGCCCGGAGCCCAATGTGTGGTAGTAACTGTTCATGGATCACAAACACATGACTCGGTTCCTGAGGACGGCTGCAATGAGACAACCCACCATGTACTCCTACATGGCCTCTCACCGCTACCTTTACCAAATCGTGTTCACACACTTAGCTCTCAACAGTAGGACATGTTCACAACTTTCCAATTCATCCCCGATGAATCAGACCTGACACAACTCTAAGCAATAGCAGGCATGACAAACAAGCATGAACGAGTAGGCACATCAGGGCTCAAACAACTCCTACTCATGCTAGTGGGTTTCATTTATTTACTATGGCAATGACAGGTCATGCAGAGGAAAGGGGTTCAACTACCGCAGCATGTGACAGTTGAATCGTTGTTGTCCTAATGTAGTAATAGAGAGCAGGGGCGAGAGAGTGGGATTGTATCGGAATGAACAAGGGGGTTTTGCTTGCCTGGCACTTCTCAAGATAATATAGTTCTTCATGGGAGTCATCAATCACGTCGTCGGAAACATCGCCGACTGAGAGGGGACGATTACCGGCAAACAAAGAAGGACACAATCAATGCAATGCAACAATATGATGCATGAATGTGACATGGCAATATGCTGTTGATTGGCCTAATGCAACTAGCAACAAGTTAAATGGAGTTGGTTTGAACACTAGGTTCAAATTCAAACTCCATATGTGCTTTCTTAAATGCCATTCAATTGAATTGTCCTAAACAGAGGGCATAAGTTGCTCTAACATGCATGCAAATGGTACAGATGGATAGATTGGATTTTTCTGATCATTTTTCATATATAATTTATCTTATTTGGAGTTATGGTTGAATTTCTATGATTTTTCAAAGTTTGCAACATTTTCTGAAATTTCCAAATCATTTTTGAATTAGAAATATTCTAGAAAATGCTTACTGCGTCAGCATGACATCAGACTAACATCAGCAAGTCAGCTAACCAGTCCTGGTCAAACCTGACGTGTGGGGTCCACACGTCAGTGTAACAGGGCAAGAACAAAGGCTGACCAGTGGGGCCAGGTCAACGTTGACGTGGCAGGGTCAACTGACAGGGGGACCGGCTGGTTTAGTTTAATCTAAATGGGGAATAAATCCCACAGTTAATTAGGGAATGGGCCCATTGTCAGTTGCACATGGTTTAGTTAGCAGGGTGATTAGCCCCTAACTAAGAGTGCCACGTCATCATCACCGGATCTATGCCGACGATGACCAAACCGACGGCGAGAGCTCGCCGGGCTTGCGTTAGGGACGTCAGTTCATCGTGCTGCTGGCACAAAGGAGGCGCTCTCGCTCGTCCGCATCTAAAGGACCGGACGGGAGGCCGCGGGGTGGCTGGAAACGATGCCGGCGACGACCTCGCGCGGCGGCGCACACACGGGCTCATCGGGGAGGAGGCTACGGAGAACGGGGCAGCAAACTGAAGATTTCTACGGCCATCTGGGAACGCTAGGAGGACGGTAGCGTCCTCGGGATCTACTGGTTCGAGCTCTGGACTCGTCGGCGACACGGTCGACGACGGTGAGCTCTCGGTGCTCATGGGGAAAGTGCTACAGGAAGAAATCAACGATGATTCTAGGGGAAAAACGATGTTGTGCTCACAGTGAGTTCGTCGGCAGTATCAACGGGCTCGAGGAGGCATCTGCGACGGCGAATCGACCACGGGGATCACCAGACAGAAGCGGTGATGAAGACGACGGGGGCGGCGTTCTGCTGCTCCTGGAGTTGCGTGCGTCGACGAGGAGAAGAAGAGTGGGACGGTGTAGCTCGGGGATACAGTGGTTGGACGAGGGGGTCTCGGTAGCCACGGTGGACGGCGACGGTGGTGACGGGCGTGCTCGGTCGGTGTGAGAGAGCGTGACAGAGGAGGGGAACGGGGGAGAGGGAGAGAGCAAGCGGGTTCAGACGGCTCCAGGGGGTCGCGTGGCATCTCAGGGGAGGCCGGGGGCAAGCAGGCAGAGAGGAGGTGGCCGGCGCATGGGCGCGCGCGGAGACCACACGCCCTCCTGCCTACTGGCAGGAGGTTGAGGACAGTGCGCGGTTGGGCTGGGCCAGCTGGGCTGGACAGGTAAGCCAGGTACAGTGCCCTCTCTTTTCTTTCCGTTTTTGTTTTCTATTTTCTTTGTATGTTTTGATTTAGTAAAATACTAAACCACTTGATAAAATGCTGAAAATAATTGTGGGCACTTGTGAAATTATTTCCAACAGCCCTAAAGTACTTTCAGAATTATTTGGACATGTAAAAATATTTAGAGTATCTTAATGTCCAAGTGCAAATATTTACGGATTAATTCAATAATCCAGAAATGACCTAGAAATATGTTCATCACTTTTGGCAGAGGTTCTAGACCAATTCAAAATGATGAACTTTTCCAAAGGCATTTTGGGTTCATTGAAAATGAGTTTTATTTGAACCTAGTTGGATTCATTTGTGCTAGGGTTTGGATCAATCCCCGTTTCAAGTTTAAAAGCAATTTAAACATGATGCAACACATGACTAGCTAGCCCAGAGCAAACCAGAACTAGGGATGTGACATAAGTCCTTCCATCGATATGTCTATCTCGATATCTCTCAGGGTATCCTCTATCTGGCACACACCTTGTCACTCAATCTCCCACCCATGTAGTCCCATCACGATCTCCATGGGATCTCTCTATGACAAACATACACTCTCTCCTCCCCATGTCTGCATTTTCTTCATACGTCTCTCTCCCTTGTTTGTCAGACCCCTCTTGGCCATATGCTAGGGGTCTTCCACTCTCGGTTGCAAAAAACCACACACTATCTCCTCACCTTGTTTCCGCTGTCGAAGATGCATGTGTGATTTGTATGCATAAGACACACGCGCTTTTTCTCTACTTTTATCGTGTGTTGTCCATGTCTCTTTCACACACGCACTTTTTTCATTACCTCTTTATATGTCACACACTCTCTCTAGTTAGGTACTCTCTCACATCCATAAGCATATGGATGTTTTGAAAAGTCAAACCTCAGAAAAGGTTGACCAGGTATATGTGGAGAAAAACATTTACATCTGGAACAATCATTAGATTCATCACAACATGTACTTACTTCATACTATCATTTATCTTTGGTATTGTAGATATAAGTAATTTCTTCATAAACTTGGTCAAAGTTTCAAAATATTGAATTTAAAAAAAGTTGTTGGCACTACATTATCGAACGAATGGAGTAGCTCTTTCTCTCTCTACTATCTCTCACGGGCCTACCCTCTCACTCAAACTCTATATCGACGGATTATACGGTCACTGTGTCAGTGTATAGCTCCATATATTGTTTAGTTGACCAGTCAACCAGTCCACATGCTGCCTTGTCAGCTCATGTTCTCTATCTTCGTGTGCTTTCCCATGTGGTAGTGGGTGATAATAAGTAAACTAGAGGCCCATCTAACACGCGGTGAAGTAAAAAAAGTTGAAACCACTCGGGGTAGCACCTCGCACGCTAGTAAATTGAGGGCACACTTCTTTTGCGCGAAGGACACACTCGTGCACAATTCACCACTGCATGGCGGCATGCCCAAAAGGACGCACATGCACACACCCAACAGGCCAGCACACAACACACACCAGCACACATGTACACCGGCGTTGCCGCCGGCTGAGATGGATGGAGAGGAAGCCAACAAGCGGAGGCAGCTCGAGCCAAAACCACATCCGGCGAGCCTGGACTACATCAACAACCTTCCTGACGACATGCTGCTCGTCATCATTGGCCTCCTCCCCACCAAATCTACCGTGCGGACCACCCTGCTCTCCCGGCGGTGGCGCCCCCTCTGACGCCGCATCCCCCTAAACCTCACCGTCGACATCTACCTTTGTGATGGGGATTGCAAACGCATGGCCATAGTATCCAAGATCCTTTCATCGCACCCTGGGCTAGCCAGATGCCTTGACATCCGCATGTTCAGTACCAACTGCAAGGTCCAAGCCATGTTCGACGAGTGGTTCTTATCCCCCGCCCTAGATCAGCTCGAGGAGCTCAGCTCTGAAGCTGGACGATGTCTCTATCTGCCATTGTCCACACTCTGCGTCACGCCAATGCTGCACCGTGCCAGCTTTAGCTCCTGCTATCTTCCCCAGATTAATGCCGCGCCCGCCCTTCTTCTCCCTCAACTCAAGTAGCTCGACCTCTTCGACATTGGCATCTCGAAGAAGGCTTTGGAGAACCTGCTCCACAACTGTACTGCGCTCGAGTACCTTTGTCTTGAGCAGTTCCACGGGTTCATTAGCCTCCACATCGCCTTGACGAATCTCGGATGGATTTATGTGTCTTGCTGGCCCTGCAACAAGACATCAATTGGGAAGAGATCACTCTAGCTGTTCCACGTTATGGTCATTGAGAATGCGCCTTTCCTTGAGAGATTGCTTATATCTGATCTGGAAGGTCCAACAAAAATCAGGGTCACTGACACATCGAAATTGACAGCGTTGGTGTACTCGCCTGCCAAATTCTCCGAACTCTTTATTGGATCCGTAATCGTTCAGGTACATCACTCATCTTCTTCTCCGTCTTCTTGAAATTCACATTTTAAAATTTCTTCTTGACGTATTTACGATTGTCATCCAGAAAATGATTCCCACAAGCTTGACCCAGTGAAGATCTTGGCAATAAAATCTATCGGCCCCAATCTTGATCAAGTTGTTGGATTCCTTACATGCTTTCTGTGCACGGAGAAGCTACTCATCGAGGTGAAACTTCTTTCCTATTAGTAAACAGTAATCACAACGTAGCTCAATTTTTTCGTAATTTTCCCAAATTACGATGACAAGCGTAGTGTTCAAAACTGCATCTACGCACTGCACTGAAAGAAATGTTTTTAGTATTTTTTCTCAAGTGATCACCTGCATCGTTTTTGTTGTTGTACTACTCTAGTAGCCTAGGCTAGTCATAGTGGAAAGTAACTTAGACTAGTAACTCTATGGTTACCCTAAGAGCAAGTACTACCTCCGTCCAGGTTTACTCTTCCTATTTTGTAGTATCAAAATTTGACCATAGATTTAACTGACAAAATGTTAATGTATGTCACTAAAAATTATATTGTTGGATTCGTATTTGAACATAATTTCAAATGGTATAATTTTTGGTGACATGCATTGGCATTTTCTTAGGTAAATCTATGGTCAAAATTTTACACTAAATACGAGGTAGTACAAAAGTGGGCTATAACGGCCCTCCACTATGTAGGTCAAAACATGTGCCAAATTCACTTGTGATGCATTTTGCATCGATGCCCCTCCATTTCTCACCTAGTGCCCCAATCTGGATCACCTACTTTGCTCCGGTGCTAAATTAACTCACGCAACAAAAAAACACTTGTGTGGGAGAGGGAGAGGTCCGAGACAATAAAAAACACTTGTTTGGGAGAGTGAGAGGCTGGTGTAGTTGGTTTGATTGATTTGTTTATACATGTGGGTCTGTGTGCACAGCGGTGCCAACTCTCTCACATCGTGAGAGAGGTGCCAAAATCTTTTGATTTGACATCGATGCGTGTTATGTGGCATACTTTTGAGAAATATGGCATCGGCCACACAGTGGAAGGCAACAAATGCCCAAGCTCTTCACGTGTTCCTAGGTAAATGAGAGGAAAGAGAAAGAGTGAAAAAATATCTCTAGCCAGCCAACCCTATCGTATGAGCGAATGATATTGGTACCTCTTGATGACACGACAATCTTATACAGCTAGTTGCTCTAATATGTTCTCTTCTTTTGCAGATAAAAAAAGACCCGAAACTGAAAAATGAGTTGCACCATAACAATCTCATCGAATGCCTTGATCTCTAAGGGAGTCCTGGATTAGGGGGTGTTCGGATAGCCGGACTATACCTTCAGCCGGAGTCCTGGACTATGAAGATACAAGATTGAAGACTTCGTCCCATGTCCAGATGGGACTTTCCTTGGCGTGGAAGGCAAGCTTGGCGATGCGGATATTCAAGATCTCCTACCGTTGTAACCGACTCTATGTAACCCTAACCCTATCCGGTGTCTATATAAACCAGAGGGTTGTAGTCCATAGGCAATCAACTCCATATACAACAATCATACCATAGGCTAGCTTCTAGGGTTTAGCCTCCTTGATCTCGTGGTAGATCTACTCTTGTACTACCCATATCATCAATATTAATCAAGCAGGACGTATGGTTTTACCTCCATCAAGAGGGCCCGAACCTGGGTAAAACATCGTGTTTCCTGCCTCCTGTTACCATCCGGCCTAGACGCACAGTTTGGGACCCACTACCTGAGATCCACCGGTTTTGACACCGACAATCTCCATCTTACAGAAATTGATTTGATCGACTAATGAGGTAGCACATCTGAGATTAAATTGGCCAGGTTCTTTGTTCCGGAGGCAAGTGTGCTCAAGGTAATGAGGTTTGGCGTTCTTTGGCACAACAATGAATGGCGTGTTGATCACCGCAAGCATCTAAGCCTAAATGACAAAGTCTCCGCAGAAGCTGGATTTGTTTTCGAAACATCAAGTGGATTTTAGTGATTTTCCCATTAGTGATTTGCCCATTCGTGATTTGTCAGGGCGGTGGACTTTAGTTTGTACGATAATGTTCCATTCACGTAAAGTAACGAAAGTTCTTACGTAAACTTCCCAGTAATTCCCTCTAAGTTGGTGCAACATTACTCCTAACATTTGTAATATCAGTTTGAAACTTGTAATATTGCCATATCCTATTCCTGCATTTTCAAAATCCTAGGAATCAAAGAAGTCATGAGTTGGTGATGATGTTGTGCCTGCCATCTTTCACCAATAGCCATCGGATCTAGATCTAACGCATACAAACCAAACTTCCATAGTTTTGCAAAAAGATGCCCGCACTTGTTCCCTATTTACAAACAACTCCTTGTCTCTCACAATCAGCCTTATCTCCTCCCCACCACATCTAGAAGTCCACGGAAAAATCTGGCGCGATGGCCGCTGCCGGTGCTGTCCACCCCCAATCTTGGCATTCTGTGCAATGCACGGGCATCTACGCACGGAAAATTATGTCAAACACAGCTAGTTGTAAGCAGGCTAGCTCTACAACCATGATGATAGTGACTACAGACGGTGAGGCTGACTATTATTTGCCGAACACGGCGCCTACACTCAGGTGTCATCTCTGGCGCATGGTCTTGTTACTTCACTGTGAGGAGCAGCACATAATAATTTGACCAACGGGTAGTACAGTACTACTACATTGGTAGTACTACTACTAGTACTAGCATCACCGTCTGGATTTAGTAGTACTACCACGTCCATCTGGATTTAGTATTTGACTAGCAATATCTAGTAATGCATGTCACAAAAAATGTACTACTCCCTCTGTAAATAAATACATGGTGTATTGTTTTATTCCTTCCGGTAGATGGCTCAAATCTGAAGTCTCATCAATCAGACTACTATTGTACTCACCGAGCGCTCAGCTTGGTAAGCTACCAACAAAAAATTGCAATCAAGGACTACTATTGTACTCCCTCTGTACTGGTGCATTAGTCACATTATGAAAACCTAATAGTAATCCCAAAACTTTTAGGCGCGGTGCACTAACTACCCACCTTGTTCCCTATTTTTCGCCATGAAAAAAGAAATCACCCAATACGAGACATGGGGTGCGTATGCATCCAATGACTTGAGACTACTCCCTCCATCTAGGTGTATAAGTCATCTTAGAGCAAGTGAAAAAGAGGAGTGGGCTCTCATGCAAGATCCTAGATATATGCGGATTTCTAGGCCGATATAATAAATATGAAGAAAGAGAGAGAGAGAGAAGATTAGAACAAGTAGTACTCTTATAGCCAGCCTTATAGCTAACCTTATTGTATGAGTGGCTACAAGTGATGACTCTATATGACATGGCAACATCATATAGCCAGCAGCTGGCTATACTATTAACCATGCTCTTAGGTTGTGCACCATGACCAAGACGAAGGGGAAAGCGAGAGAACTTAATGTCTTTTTGCTAATTAATAGCATTACATGCAATGAACTTATACTAGTGTCATGCATATGACACTAGTCTAAGTTACTACCTTCATAGTGCAAAGTAACATAGTAGTAGTGTCATAGATGGCTTCCTTTATTAGCTTGTAGACACATCTTTTCTTGGAAAACGCTATGTTACAGTAACATATTATGTTACTCTAAACACATCTCGCCTCATTAAATACATGCCACATAAGCAAACTTGTCTTGGACTGCAGTATGTTACTTGCTAAGTTACTCCCACTATGACTAGCCTTAGCACAACATTTTTGGTTACATTCATTGACATATTATTAGTTAAATCAAAGTTCTAAACTTGGTGCAAAATGCAAAGGGGACCAATAAACCAGGAAACATCAAAGTTCTCTCATTTGGCCCCAACTAGAGGTCCGGTGAGATGACTATACTGCACCGTCACGGAGGGGGACACAGCTTCATTGACTTACTGCACTTGCCTTTGGGTGTATGACACAGGGCCCAACAGGTGGCTGGCCCACCTATCATACAGCCAAAGGTAGGTGCAATTAAGGCACCGGAGCTTAGTCCCACAGGGACGCAACTTCATTGACTTACTGCACCTGCCTTTGGTGTATGATAGGTGGGCCCAACTAGTGGCTGGCCCACCTGTCATACAGCCAAAGGCAGGTGCAGTATAGGGCCGAGGAGTAGATGGCCAACACACACGTCGCAAGATCAGTTGACTAGAAGCTAGACCCGTGGAGGCGATGAGCGCGAGCATCAGCCGACTGTGCCAGATGGTCCACGACGATGGCTTGCGGCTCGGCACCGAGGAACATCTCCAGGTCATGCTTGAGGCCGCCAGGGCGAGAGGCCACTTGGACGACAGCTTCATCTCCTTGTTCGATGAGGTCCTCGTCGGCTTCCTCGACAAGTTCACCATTGTTAAGAAGCTCGCGGACGACCTTGACGTATGCCTCCAGCGCACGCACCCAGGCTCTGCGATGCCTGCCACCCTCAAAGGCCTCTATGGTGACAACCTCTTCGACACACTGGTGGCCCTGCGACTGCCCGCCGTCGCGCCGGAGAATGTCCAACTCGAGGTCGCGCTCGTGGTGCAATGCCTTGCACAGCAAGACACCGCCAACATAATCACCCACGTCTACGCGCAAATTGTCCACAAGGACTAATACGTGCAAGAGGAGGACGATAGGTCGCTGGCCTTCTTGGACCGCAAGGCAACCTTGGACGGCATTGTTCAGAAGCACGTTGAGCTCGCCGCCAACGCCACTGCTCCTCACACGTCAGTTGGTGACCCGGTGCACAAGGGCGTGAGGATGTCGTTGATGGATCCGTATGTATCTTTATCTTTTCGTCAAATCCATGTAGTAGTATATGGTACTACTAGTAATTATCTTACCTTTCGCATCAACTTCATAATTTTTGTACGTACTCCATGCATGAACCGCGCCAAAACCAAACTTCCCATTACTCTAGGGAAAATCATGATTTCTATCTATCGGCAGCGCCATGGAGCAGAACCAAATTTTACAAGTTATAAGTTCAAAATGAAATGCCTGCTGTGTTCGCGTCACACCCCCACACAGTTGGTCTGACACACTGCTCAAGGGGAAATGCGTGTTGTGTTGCATTTTCACTTACAAGTGGGACCGCAGTTGAGCAAATCGACTATCGACAAACCCCCACCCTGCCCACCGCGCGATGGCTGAGAAAACAGGAGGGAGAAGAGATGGTTGTAGCATGAACTCCAAGAAAATTAGTGTCATATGGGACTCGTGTGGGTGGCATGTGTCGTACTGCTAGACGTGAATGCTAGTTATGGCCCATGCCACCCCACTATATCGAGCCTATATTGAGGTGCTGGTTACGTAGAACAAATTTCCTGGAGTCCATGCTCAGCCCTCCTTTGTCTCTCTTCTCAGCCAGCCAGTAGACGCACGGAGCCCATCGTCTATTTGCTCACATGCAGTCCCACATGTTAGTGAAAACGCAAGAGGACCCACGAAACATGCACATCTTTCACCTCAACATGCTGGTGATGAAAAACAAATCAAATAAAGAACTTCAGTGGCCGCTTTTGGAGTTACTCAAGAGTAGTAAGATTCTATTTACAGTTTAACCCAAGATGGACATCACGTGGCTTCAACTAGCACTCCATTTTCTTGCATGACATGACCTGGATGCTGGATGTCCCACGTGTCGGCAAAAGGAGGGAGAACTCGACCAAATCTTCTCCAAATTTAGATAGGAGGAGTAGGAAACACGACAAGCCCTGTGCCTACATCATACTATGTACAAGCCCACCTCACACAGTCATGTTATCACCATATTTCTCGGCCTCCGTGTGACACCTAGCTCTAGTTGATCTATCTAGAACAAACGATTGTGCTAGCATACTCCAATATTGGTTGGCTCTATGTGATGTGGCAACTTCATATAACCGGATGCTGGCTATACTACTACGGCACTAACACTCCAAGAAGTGAGTCGAAAACCATTCATAAATTGAGTTTATGACATGCATATGCAAATGTACCATTCATTACATACAACAAGTCATCAACACACAACGACAACGAGGATACATCACTACAAAAAAAACACTTCCGTGATGATACGTGTTTGTCACAGTAGGTCACGTTTTCTGTCATGCATGTACATCCATGACGATTTTATGACAGAATCAAGATAGTCATACCCGTGATGTCGTAGAAGTGTTCCATGACATTACCAAAATTATCATCACAGAAGTGTCCACTTCCATGACGATAAATGGCGCATCATGAAAGTGCTTTTGTCAAGGGTGACCGACACATGGCATCCACCGTAACGGGTCGTCGTTAAGCTATCGGGTCCGGTTTCGGATTCGATTACCCGTTAACAGCCCGGAACAATGGGGATTTTCCACAGGTAAAATTCTCATTGGCTGGAGGAAACACGTGTTGGCTCACCGTTGGGACAGTTGTCATCCACTCATTGGACAGGAGGCGCCTATGATAGGTCGACACGTGGCACAACCCAACACTGGCCCATTCTGGTGAAAAAGGCCTCCCCGGTAAAAATTAGCAGGCCG
This sequence comes from Triticum aestivum, assembly GCF_018294505.1. Lineage (NCBI taxonomy): Eukaryota > Viridiplantae > Streptophyta > Magnoliopsida > Poales > Poaceae > Triticum > Triticum aestivum. Next base: position 390,699,945 of record NC_057800.1, on the reverse strand, counting down.
GCCCATATAAGGCCTACTTGTGTCAGGTCCATTTAAGCCCACGGCCTATACGAGATGTGCCAATTTGGCCCGTCAACGGCCCGTTAAAAATTTGACACCATTGCAGGCCATCGTCAGTTCGAGCCCGTTAACAACACGCTATATATTTGGGCTCAATATCGGCCCGATGTGATTTCGACCTGTTAACGACCCATTCAAGGGATGGGCCAATTTTCGGGATGTACATCTTTCGGCCTTTTAGCGACACATTTAAGTGTTGGGCCAATTTCTAGCCCGATGTGTCTTTCAGCCTGTTGACGGCCCATAAATGAGTTGGGCCATTTGTAGTCGAACCTGAATTTTGGCCTTTTAATGGCCCATGATCTTCATGGTCCAATACCAGCCTGGTTTCTCTTTCGGCCTGCTAAAGGCCCACGACACAGTTGGGCCATTTACTGTATGACCTGACTTTCGACCTCTTAGCGGCCCATGCTCTTCATGGTCCAGTATGAGCTCGTTGTCTCTTTCAGCCTTCTAAAGGCCCACGGTATAGTTGGGCCATATGTAGCCCGACCTTAGTAACGGCCTATTAACGGCCCGTGAAATCAAATGGGCCCACCTGTTGCCCGCTTCGATGTCGGCCTGTTAATGACCCGGGAGGTAAGAGGTTCGACCATTAACTTTTGGCCTGTTAACGGCCCATTAACTTAATGGGCCCACTAAAGTTCGTACATGTCTTTAGGCCCAATTAGATAATTTGAGCCCATTACGACGAGCAATTATGCACAGGACCAAAACCGATCAAGCAAAGGTACGACATACACGTTGCACATCTAGCATATATTACAGGAAATTACATCCACTGGGAAATCAAAGATTTATGACAATGTAAATAAATGAACAGAACCTAACGATCTACAATGTCACAATCTGCAACCTCAGTGCGGATGACGCCCATAAGCATGTGGGCAAGTTCTTGCTACTTTGCTACACTGTCTCTGAAAACATTGATCAGTTCTTGTTGCGCACGAATGTGCACCTCTGATTCCTCCACCATTTCCATCATTGCTTCAGCCATTAATTGGTTCACAAACATACATTTTTTCCGTTGCATTCGAGACAGAGGAAACTGAACAGATTCTAATGGCGATTTTGGCAGGCTTGTATTATTGATAGTGGAGAGTGTCTCGACCACTGCATCATAACATAAATTAGGAGGGGAACCGAACAGATTAATTATGAGTTATTGCCATATTACCAGGCCTAGATTTATTGGAATGAAACAATGGGGTTGCCTTGCTGTTTTCAGAGTTTGTCTTCTTATCTTCAGCAGCCTGCACCAAATTAACACACTAGCATTGCTATCATTGGCCAGGTCAGATAATGGGAAAACAACATTGACACAATGAACGTTTGGGCAACTAGCCTACACCAAATTAACACAATATGGCACCGCTATCATCAACCAGGTAAGGTAATACGAAAGCAACATTGACAATATGAATGAATGGGCAACCAGAGCAGCACTACAATTCAGTAATGTGCATGATATGAGATAGTACACTCATGCAACTCAGTATGCAAAACTGCCAGGCAGTTTTCCTTACAGAAATCAACATTGGCACCTTTAACATTTTTCTACAACTAATTTTAGATCAGATAAAGGTTGGATTCACACAGATAAAGAAAATACATGCTGATGTAAAAATATAGTGATATACAATAGGTACTTACATCAACATTGGAGCACAGAGAATTCCCGCAAGATATTTTCCTCGAATACGATCCCAATGGAGGAAGTCTTCTATCGTTTAACCTTATTTTCAAAAAGAGAGATGTGTAAGAAACATGTAGAAAATATGATTAGAATGCTATAAAATTTCATGATATGAGGATACGCGCACGCATCTTAGAATGGAGTTGACATATTTTTGCTGGACTGGAGCGGACTAGTTCTTTGGCCACTGGAATCTGCTTATTATCAGTGGGAGTTGGGTTTCTCTGTGCTGGAGCAGTATCTATGAAAACTGGAGTTGGTTTATTATCTCCTGGCGTTTGGATGTTTTGCAAAGACCTGGTTTGTAACCCTTCAGATTCTAACATAGACGTCTTCCCCTTGCATGCCTTATATAGAAGAATGGTGCTTCAATTATAAAACATGCTACAACAGAGATGGAGTAGGTACCGAATGTAGCGACCAGACCTTAAACAGCCTGATCTCTGTGCTTCGGTGTCATCCCTGGATCAGTAATGCTGACACCACACAGTACTCGGAGGATTTATAATAGAGTAGCAATCACACACTTATTACATCGAGTGTCTCCATAGGGAACTTATTACAATAAATATGGCTTAAGGCCATTTAATAACGATAACAGCGGAAGGCTTGGAAGATAAGTGAGTCCATCAACTCTAACGGCATCACTGAGTATAGAACCACGACCTAAAAACTCCTTAATCATCGTCTGAAAAGTCTGCAACATTAACGTTGCAGCCTGAAACGGGTCAGCACATGGAATATGCTGGCAAGGTAACACATAAAGAACAATGGAATGAAACAGCTATACTATATGCATATTTGGCTAGTGGAAAGCTCTATGGTTACTGTTTTGCGAAAAGCCAATTTTTCCCAACTACAAAGGAATAAATTTAATTACTATCATGGTGGTTGTTAAACATTGAGAATGGTTGACAGCATTCTCAATCCCAATTAAGCATCATCATTAAACAAAGCCCAACAAAATTAATTTAGAGTAACATGTTGAGATTCACATGATAATCCAGGTACTAGATACTCAAGATGTCCATAACTGGGGACACGGCTAACCATGATTAGTTTATTACACTCTGCAGAGGTTTGCACACCTTTCCCCACAAGACTCGATCGCCTCCGTTTGGTTTCTTGCACTACATGGTGTTTGAGAAGACGGATAACCGAGACATAGTCTTTCAGAAGCGCTAGCACCTTACGATCGGGTAGACCGTACCACCTACATCCCCTACATCTGCTAGTCTACCACTGTAAGAGTTCGCACGACTTAGTCAACTATGCTGGAGCCCATAATAGCTTGTGGCTGCACACGGAAGTTTCTAGTATGAATAGTCTCATGATCCCTTTGAGCCTGGGTGGCGGTCCAAAAGAAAACAGGCAAGTCCTGGAATACCCAGGTGCCTCAATCCACCCAGATGTGTGTTTAAGTTGCCACCTTAGATAAACCATTAATTAACAATCTCACATCTGTCATGGATGTCACTCACCCAATCCACGTCTACTAGCATAGCATGGCATAATAAGCAAACGTAGAAGTAACTCCCAAAGGTTTGAAAATAAACAGGTAATAGGTACTACCTCAACTACTTCCCATCACATAATTTAATTAGATCCTAATCATGCAATGTGTGAGGATTAATCTAATGCAATAAAAGTGGGTAGTAGGAAAGGTATGATCAAAGTGTTACTTGCCTTGGTGATGATCCGGGAAACCTAGTGATTCGAAGTAACAAGCGGCGCACTCCGGGTATTCTATCGCATACAAACAAACAAGCACACAATAAGTACACATCTAATGCACAGGTAAAACTCAAATAAGAGATCTAACCAAAAGGTTCAACTTAAGAACTCTGGTTTGTAAAAAGAATCAAATCGAACGAAGCAACGAAAGTCAAATGGCGAAAGAAAACAACTTCGTTCTACTAATCTGGATCTACGGCAAATTTTACAGTAGCAAAAACTTGTTCAAGTTGATTAAACGGATAGAGGGTTTCGAGACGAAACTCTAGGCGCTTGAATCGCCTGATTTCGATAAACGAGCGAAAAGTTATACTAAAAAGAAAATTGGATCAGGAATCGCGATCAGAAAAATCGCGGATTAAATCCGAGAAAAAACAACAACGAACATTCGTTAGAATGAACGAACGGACGAACGCTCGCTATTTAAATAAATCGGAAAAACCGATCTATTTAAAAAACCGAAACTAAAAAACGATGAAAAACCGACGGAAAAACCGAACGGTTTTTCAAGAAAAAAAAAGAAAAAAAACTAGCGCAGAAATCGAGGCGGCGGCAGACCTCGGGCGGCGTGCGGCGGCGGCTGCGCGGCGGG